>NC_135726.1:60591160-60867502 GCF_964656455.1 Halichoerus grypus
AATGATCTGTGTTTCCTGAAGAAAGTGAAGAAGAACAAATTAATTCAGAAGTAGAAGAAAGAGAATAATAATGATACAAGTAGAGATCCACAAAGTAGAAAAGAGACCATAGGGGGCGCCTGGGTGGCTCAGTCGTTAAGCGTCTGCCTTCGGCTCAGGTCATGATCCCAGGGTCCTGGGATCGAGCCCCGCATCGGGCTCCCTGCTCCGCGGGAAGCCTGCTTCTCCCTCCCCCACTCCCCCTGCTTGTGTTCCCTCTCTCGCTGTGTCTTTCTCTGTCAAATAAATAAATAAAATCTTTAAAAAAAAAAAAAAAAAAGAAAAGAGACCATAGAAAAAATGAACAAATCCAAAAGTAAATTAGTTCTTTATTGATAAACCCCTAGCTAGACTGACAGAGGGGAAGAAGTGGGTGGGGAGGGGGGGTAGAAGGGACACAATATCAAGCATGAAAGAGGTGACATCACTACAGACCCTGTAGGCATTAAATGAATAAAGGAATGTTGTAAGCAACTCTATACCAGTAAATCAGACCAAACAGATGAAATAGGCAAATTCCTTAAACAAAATTTATCAAGTATTAGTTGATAATGCTGATACACACCTACTGGTATGCCTGTACCTTGAGAACCAAGCTCTAACTGGACTGGGCAATGAAATGTCCAGTGGGATACTGGGTGGGGCAAAGGGCCTTAGATCTGTGGGGAAGTGGGAAAGAATAAAGAGGAGTCTCAACCCTACAACAGTTTCAATCTCCAGTGTGAGAGACCTAGCCTTTGGGGACAGACTCAGCACACCAGCTGGTGGCCACTCAGTCCAGAAAACAAAACTACAAAATGCAGCCTCTCTGAAGTGCCTCCCAGTGTGGGGACCAATTTGGTCAAGGTGGGGTTGGGTATGTCTGGAGAGCTACCTACCCAGACCTGCTGGGGACCAGGCAGAGGTGCCTGGGGAGTAGGAGGCGGCTTGAAGAAACCAAAAGGCAATCTTGAAAAATGTGGTCCCAAGTAGCCAATCCTTGGCCCCTATATCCTCAGGTTCCAACCCAGAGCCCGTCCACCTTTAGGACACAAGATCCCAGCCCACTTCCCTCAGCCCTGGAAGTACAGCCCCCTGCACCAGGGCTGCCATTAGTCAAGGACAGCTTTTAAAGTCTCTTCACATTTTTATTAATTTCCAGGAGGAATGAGGGACAGTCCAGCACTTTCAGGGGGAGTCCAGCCTCTAGCTGCAGCATGAGGGATCAGAGCCACACTGGAGAAACTATTTGCCAAAGATACCATTAGCGGCCTGAGTCTGCAGCTGGATCAACTTCCTAGACAAATTTGACAAAAGAGAAATGTTAGGGGAGGGAAGCATCATGTGTCCTCCTCCCTGGTGAAATCAGGGCAGACCTCACTGAGGCCCCTCAGGAAGGAAGTAGCTTGGTCAGCTGCCAGCCAAGACCCCTCCCCCCCCACCCCCCCGGAACACACCTAGGCCTCCGTCCAGGTGTCTACCTGACCAAACCACAATCTGCTCCAGGGCCTTTTCATGTGTCCTTTCCCTGCCTGTAATTTCCATCATAACCCCAGCAGACTAGGCACACTAACCAATGTGCTGGGAGGAGGTGCAGGGAAGGGGCCCTCCTGGTAGAGGGCACAATCTGGGCAAAGGCCAGAAAGAGGAACCCAGCTCACAGAACCAGAGGAAAGGCTCACCTGCCACCTGGAGCTCCACCGGGTCGCTGAGCTCAGACACGAAGGGTTTGGGCAACCATGAGCGGTATCGGCAGCTGTAGTTGCCTGCGTGCTGGGGCCCCACATAGGTCAGTACAAGGTCGGCTGAGGGGTGGCTGGTCCAGAGCTTGGTTGAAGGCTCCTCTTCGTCTGCTCGCAGCAGCTCGAAGATGACCGTGGGCACGACGCTGGGCACCTGGCTCTCGCAGCGCAGGACCGCATCATGGCCGGGAACCACCGCCCCACGCGACAGGGGCCAGAGCCGGGGCCTGGGGGGGGGTTCTGGGCGGAGCAGCCGGGTCAGTTAAGTGAGGTCCTCCCCTCAGGTAGTAGCTGCCCCAGCCCCCCTCCGCCTTCCTGCCTCCCACTAAACCCAGGCCTGCTGGCTGCTCCATCCCTCCAGGATGCTACCCTTTGTCCTCGCACAACTTTCCTCCTTTTCCTGGTCCTGAACAGACACGGTTCCTCCTCCTATCCTACGGGTCACCCTCTTCCCCAAGACCTTGCAAGTTCCCTAGACCCGGGCCTGCTCTGAGACTTCCCGGAGTACCCAGCATTTGGCAGTCAGGGCCTCAGGACAGGTGTGGGAGAGGAGGAAATGGCCAAGGGAAACGGTGTTCCCGGCAGAGAGCACAGGAAATAAGCCAAATGCGAGGTGTCCCCCAGACCATCGGCGGCCGAAACTCCATTGGCCCGAAGGGTTTGCTGTGCGGACAGGACCAAGGCCCGGTGCACTTCCCTTCCGCACCCTCATCTGCTCACGGCTGGGAGCCCCCCCCGCTCACCGTCTACGCGCAGCTCCAGGTGCGCGCTGGGCGCCGAGCCCTCGAAGGGTGGCGCTGTGTCCACATAGACGCAGCTGTAGTTGGCGGAGTCCACCACCGAGACGTCCCGCAGCTCGAAGGTGGCCTCTGTCCCCGCGGGGCTCAGGACACGGTGCACTTGGCGCTTGGCGTCCTCGCGCACCAGGGCGAAGCGCAGGCCGGCCCGGGGAGCCCGGCACCGCAGCTGCACCAGGGTGCCTGGCGCGGGGTTCCGAGTCGCGGGGTGCGCCGAGAGCTCCGGCGCGGGGAGCGTCTCTACGGGGAGAACACTGGCTGACCCGGGCGCGGAGGGGAAGGCTTGGGCCTCTCATGCGATCCAGCCTCGCGCCTTCTGCCTGAAAGGGTCCGCCGGCCCCCCTGCGCTTAAAACCGTACCACCCTCCAGACCTCGCCGGATCCCTCACACACAGTCCAAAACTATTCCTTATTAGTTTGTCCATAAAAACAGACGTGGGGAAGGCGTCGAGTTTTGTCACCAAGCCCAGGACATGCGGTTGCAGATGGCTGGGATCCTCTCTTGGGGTCGTCGCTCCCGGTCCTTGGCAGGCCCTGCAACAGGCCTGGCTCCCTTCCACAGCCCCAGCCTGGTTCCCTCCAACAAACGGGCCTCGGGCGCCCACCCACACCCGGGAGACAGGAGGGGACGCCCGGCAGGGGGCGGGCGCCTGCACGGCCTGTGCCAGACTTGCATGTTGACCCAGTTATTGGAGCCTTGGGGATGCTGAGCTCATTGTCCCATTCTCAGTTGGGGAAACTGAGGCCGGGCGGATGAGTTGGGATTGGGCCCCAACCAGAGCCCTGCAATTCCGGGGAACCCTTCCCTGGGCCCCGCCTCCCGCTCCCCGCCCGGGGAGCAGAGCGCTGTCGCCCTCCCAGCCCCATGCCCACGTCCCAGCCTGTGGCTGCCAGGCTTACCGTCGCTCAGCAGCAGCTCGGCAGGCGCGCTGTCAGAGGACCAGGTTTGCTCGCCACGCAGCCGATAGCGGCAGGTGTAGAGACCGCCGTTCCCTAGAGCCGCCGCGTTCAGGTGAAAGAGGATGTGGTCTGGGCTGGTGGAGCTCCTGGGTCCCCGCAGCTCCTCCTCGCCCCGCCGCAGCTGGAATTCCACGCCGCTCAGGGGCGCCACGCAAAGGAGGGTCGCGTTGGCCCCCCGGGGCAGGACACCTGCAGACTCTCCCTGGAAACTCAGCGTGGGTGGCAACGGTGCTTCTGCAAGGCAGGGAGGGTCGCTGGGGCTAGAGTCCCGGATACCCCCGCTGTGGGACTGTTCCCGAGAAAGTTACGGTCAGCCAGGCCCCCGACCCCCACCCCCGAGCTGCCGCTGTTCAGGTCAGGTGCGATCCACCCAACTGTGTGACCACTGTTTCCCAGACCTAATCCTGGGCAAGGGTATTCAGGGTTGGGGATCAAGGTAGATGCAGCTCTGTCCTCCAGGAACCTCCTACCCCAGAAAGCCCTCTGGGATGGTCAACACACTCACCCAGCTCCTCGACTGTCACAGTAGCACTGGGCTCAGAGGGTGCACCTGCTTCGTGGGTCCTGTAGCTGCAGCTGTAATTGCCAGGCTGATGGACTGAGAAGGTAGCCTCTGCATCTTTAGGGGCCTCAGCCACACCTAAAAACTGATCATCGCCTTCCCGCCTCAGCAGGAAGGTCACACCACGAAATCCCCCATGGCACAGCAGTTTGATCTTCAGACCCGGTGTGATCCAGGACACGGGCTCAGTTGAGAGCAAAGGTGGGGGTAGGGACTCTGTGGGTGGAGCAGGTTTGATGGGTCATTCTGAATGACTTGGGAGACATGCAAGACCCAGCCAGACTAGGATCTCCACACTCATGAAAATGGGAGGGAGGGGCGCCTGGGCGGCTCAGTCAGTTGAGCTTCGGACTCCTGATTTGGCTCAGGTCATGATGGCGGGGGGGCCTCTGTGCTCAGTGGGGAGTCTGCTTAAGGATTCTCTCTCTCCCTCTCCCTCTGCTCCTCCCCCCCTCCATGCAGCGCTCTCTCTCTCTCTCTAAAATAAATAAATCTGAAAGAAACAAAGAAAGAAAGAAGGAAGGAAGGAAATATGAGGGAGCCAGGGAAATGGAAGACATTGATAAAGGAAAGGGAGGCAGGGACAGGAGGAGACAGGGGCATTAAACAAGAAGAGGATATGTTAAGGGAAATGTGCTAGGCTTTCTGGGGATTCAGTCATTTATTCCTCACAACCTTCTGGGATCAGTGCAAACATCATCCTCATTTTACAGATGAGGAAACAAGATCAGAGATGTCAGATGACTTGCCAAAGGCCACCTAGCTGCTCAGGGACCCCACCCCCACCCCAGCCACCCACACCCCCATGTCAGAAAAGTAGGACCAGGAGAGTGAGGAGGAGGAAGGGAGGAAGTCAGGCCTCTCGAGCAGCCCTCTCCCCCCTGTCTTGTGGCTCCGTTAAGGCCCCTGCTCACCTGCTCCAGTCACCTCCAGGAGGTTGCTCAACTGGGTCCATCCGCTGTCCAAGCCAGAGCGGCAGCGGTAGAGGCCCCGGGTGTCACTTGTCACTGCTCCTAGCGGGAACTGGTGCTCCATGGCAGGTAAATCAAGGTGCACAAGTTCCTGGGTTACCCCGTCCTTGAACAGCTCAAAATCCGGGGTCATCAGGCGGGCCTGGCATGTCAGCGTCAAGTTGGCCCAGGGCTCCAGCAGCGATTCAGCCTCTGCCCACAGGTTCGGCCGGGTCTCGAATGCTGCGTGGCAGGTGGAGGGCAGTGCTGGGCCCCAGGACAGGGGCTCACCTCTGCAGGTGCCCACCTTCCCCCAAGAGCCAACCCGGACTCACCTACGGCTCCCTCGGTTGCTGGGCCCAGGGAGAGACCTGTAGAGACGGCAGCTGTGAGGCCCCCATTCCTCCGTCCTCCTCCCTCCTGCCCCGAGGGATCCTGGCCCCAGCAACCTCACCCCAGAGCATCAGGAAGGCCCCCAGTATAGACATGATGGCCAGCCTTGCTCCAGTCGGTGAGTGTCTGGGGTGATAAAGCCCAAGCGAGGGTGAGGGCGGCAAAGGGGCAGCAAGGGGCAATGACCTCTTCCCTATTATTTGTCCTTCCCGGGGGGGGGGCCTGCAGGGGGTAGGGACAAAGGGCAAAACTCCAAGGCCTTTGGGAGCCTCATCAATAACCATAATCAATAATTATGTGTAATTAATAAACTAAGCAATAAATAATAAAAATGATAATTTTAAAAATAATATAAAATAGCAAACAATAACATTAGCAAGTGAAATGACTTAAAATATGAGAAATGCAATTTTAAAATAAAAATTAAAATAATGTAATAAATACTAACTGATCAAGGAAATTTTCAATTTTTAATGTTTGCCGGCCCTGCTCCAGGGCTCCCAGGGAAGCTATACTTTAACATTTACTAAGATCAAAATGACCACACAAAACCTCAAAGCATGGGCTCTACTTCTGCCCTGAGCACACACTGTATGTCTGCTTCATTAAAACAACAACAACGACAAAAAAAAGAGCATTCCAAACATAAAGATAAGAAAAACAAAAAACCTCCCTGGGTCCCATGAGATTAAAGTCATACAGACTTGCACATACTAAAAACATAAGATAAAGTCTGAAACTTTCTGGAATGTCCTTCATCATGATGATTTGTAACTCATTTTTTTTTAAAGATTTTATTTACTTATTTAAGAGAGAGATTGAGGGCGCCTGGGAGGCTCAGTTAGTTAAGCGACTGCCTTCAGCTCAGGTCATGCTCCTGGAGTCCCGGGATAGAGAGCCACATCGGGCTCCCTGCTCAGCAGGGAGTCTGCTTCTCCCTCTGACCCTCCCCCTCTCATGCTCTCTCTCTATCTCATTCTCTCTCTCAAATAAATAAATAAAATCTTTTTAAAAAGAGAGAGAGAGAGATTGAGAGAGAGAAAGAGCACACACCAGTGGGGGGAGAGGCAGAGGGAGAAGCAGACTCCCCGCTGAGGGCACTCTGGGCTTATCCAAGGACCCTGGGATCAGGCCTGAGCCGAAGGCAGACACTTAACTGACTGAACCACCCAGGTGCCCCGTAAGTCTTTTTGTAAAAAACATATATATCCCTGAGCCAAATGTTCCTTCCCCAGAGCACTCTCTTCTTTGTGCAGACTGTGTCCTGGGCACCTGCCCTAACTTGGGCTCGAATAAAACTCTTTTCCTTTCTCTTTAAAAAATTTTAAAGGGTTTGTTCGTTTTGCATCATTTCTTGGCGTAGTCAACAGGATATCAGAGCAACTTGCCTGAGAACACCTGGGGATCATCTAGAACTCAGCGCTTGGTACGAGCACGGACCCTCTGTGCCCCTCCAGCTCCTCAGCACCTCACAGGTGCATCTGGTGAGGTCCTGATACCTGGACCTCTTCAATTTGAGTGAACAGTCCTGATTTTTATTTGAACTGTTAAAGGTTACCGGTAATGTTCTTTAGGTGGGAACAACCTGGGAGGGGGGGGGGGAAGTTGATGGGTTGGTTGTTTTAATTTGGCATTATACTAATGGATGTTATTAATATATAAGGCTTGAGTAAATTTTCTCGATAGAAATATGGGAGAGTGAATAACTCAGCTCCAAAGAGAAGGGACGCTTACTCCTTCGAGTTAAATGGTGCTTTCAGGTGAATGAAAGCCTAGCAGAAGTGTCTGAAGATATTCCTCAGACATGCAGCAGTCCCGTAAGAATTTCCCATCTCATAAGGTGATTAATGATGGGCTCATCCAGGGATGCACACATAAGGATTGATCATGCAGTGTTCCAAGCCCCTCAATGGTCCTAGACCTTACAAGGAGAAACCGAGACACAGAGTGTATTACGGCCATTTGGAAGTAACACTCACAAGCAGCACCCTCTTGATCCACCACTCCTAATATCCTTCGGTCTTATTCAAGCCTTATTCTAAAAATAAAACCAAAACTAAAAGGAATGGGGGAACTGTGCTTCAAAAGCCAGAACAACACCCAGAAAACCAATAACCCCCCATGGGAAATTCAGGCAGGCTATCCATCCATACATACAGAGCCTATACTTGCAAGTGCTTGCTTCAGTGGGAAAAGGTAAGGATAACCGGAGTCTCAGACGGCCCAGTGGGGTTCTTTTGGCATGTCTGAATTAGTTTTTTTGTGTGCACAATTGAAGAAAGCCAACTATAAGACTAAGTAACCAGAAACTCGGAAGCCATTTGGTTGAGTCAGTGAAGTCCCCAGCTTTTGGGGAAGAACCAGCAATCCCAGAGGTACTCTGAGCTTTTTTTGGTTTGTTTGTTGCTACAGCTTTTGGTATCTGCACACAACTGGCCATGTTCTAACTGGAAATGGAAAATAACTAATAAATGGATCCATAAATTATAATGCTATCTTACAATTAGATTTAATAAAAAAGGGATATTTGGAAATTGGGTCTTTAATGTCCTCTGCACAAATAATAGTGAAACAAAGGCTAAATTTTGTTTGCATCTTGTTTGTGTACATGTATCTATGTGTGTTATAAATATGAGGTATTTTCTCTATCCCTGGATGGTATTGCTAAAACTAACTTGTAGAGGAGCTCTATTTAATTGGTTTAAAGGCAAGTGCTTGTGAAAATTGCGCATTTTAAAACTCAAAAGGATAAAAAGTAACCCAAATGCTTTTCAAGTTCACATGATCTGGGGTAAAATTTCCTACATTCAGACTTTTATGTTACTCCATAATAAAGATGCATCATAGGAAGGAACCACATTGATGGTCCAAAGAGGTACAGATGAACAAAAATTTAAGACACCTGACCCCCTTCCCAATGGTCAGGATAATGAGGAAAAGGAGGAGGAAATAGGCAGACTCTAGAAATCCTAAATCCACACCCGCTCCTCCAAGCACAAGCACCAGAACCAATGCCCAACCCACTGCCTGCTCTTCTTCCAGAGGGCTACAAGGCACCCAGAGGAAAAGACAGGAGACAGAGAATTTTTTTGAAAGATTTTTATTTTTACTTTTAAGTAATCTGTATACCCAACGTGGGGCTTGAACTCACACCCCTAACATCAAGAGTTGTGGGCGCCTGGGTGGCTCAGTGGGTTAAGCAGCTGCCTTTGGCCCAGGTCTTAATCCTGGTGTCATGGGATCGAGCCCACATCGGGCTCCCTGCTCAGCGGCGAGTCTGTTTCTCCCTCTCCTGCTCTCCCTGCTTGTGTGTTCTCTCTCAGATAAATAAATAAAATCTTAAAAAAAATAAAAATACAATACAGGAGGCCCTGGACACAACATATATATCTCAGTGTGCTGCTCCAGTCTGTTTTCAACTGCAGTTTTGTGTGGGGCCCACGCAGCAGGTCCTGGGTACAAAGCAGGCTGCTCTGGCCCTTGGGCCCTATTACCCAGAAGATCCAATGATGCCACTGGATAGAACAGAATATAATGCTAGTTTCGAAGCAGTCTCTCCTGCACACCCTCAAAGTTCCAGCAATAGCCATGGTCCAGCCTTGGGAGAGGCCCAAGCCCCTCCCCCAGCCCCTAGGCCCTTGTAAATCCAGCCCTTCTCTTTTGCACCCCAGCCCTAGAGGTAGTAAGTGCTCTATGGTTATCCATCTCTGGGTTTTCAGTATTCACTTGTGTTCCTTCAGCCTTACAAAGCTAACTAATCAATTCCCTCAAAATCCCGAGGGAGGGTGATTTAGCAGCCTGCCTCCCACCTGAGACAGCCCCCTTCTGGCCCACCTCCCACCCATCAAGTGGGCCGGATGCTCCTCCCGCCCTGTTGCAGGGAGATACCAGTGGTCAGGTTCGGGCTGTCTGTACCAGCCTCTTCTCCCCTCGCCGGGGGCCGGCTTGAAGCCTCCCAACTCCGCACTCAGGGTGCAGGTGGAGAAGTCCCTGCAAAGCACTGGATACGGATGCTCAGTGACCTTTGTGACAGAAATTGCTACCCCAGCAGACAGCCAAATAGGGTCCTCATCAGCTGCGAGTCCTCAGGCCTATCTGGTCCCCTCTGGGGCTCCGCTCTGGAGACAAGGTGAGAAGGAACTTTCCAAGCTACAAAGGTTTCACTGATCAGGGTTGTAGCTCCACGCATTCCCTCTCCCTGCTTCTCTCACACGCTTATGCTGGAGGCTGCCGATCCCAGACCCAGGAGCAGAAGGAAGCACAGCACATCCAGTGGCAGCCGAGGGCAGAAAGAGGCTCCCTAAAATGGTGGTGGAGGCGGGAAGGCCGTCTAACCCGCAGACGCCAGGGGAGACCCCAGAGCACGCAGTGGGGCAGGCCAGGACAATCCTGGCATGGGAAGCGAGAAGGGTGGTGGTGGCCAGGCCAGAGAAGCGGTCCTGTGCGGACTGAGCCTGTCCCCCACCGCCTTCCAGAGAGGCTCCGCTGAGGGTGCTAGATGCAGCGGGTGCTCACCCCCGGGAGGACAGTGCAGTGGACGCCACACTGTGGGGGGAACAGGAGGGAGGGGCAGTGGGCGGGAGCACCCGGGAGGGGCGGATGGCAGAACCACCCCCACTCTTCCCCGTTGCCCTAGGCCTCCTGCTGCTCACCAGGGCCCCAGAGCAAGGCCTCTGACCTGGCCCTTGGCTTCAAACAAAAAATCCTGTGCAACCTCAGATCCAGCGGAGGCGGAGGGAAAGCAGGGGAGGGGACTCATCCAGCCCTCGTTCCTGGGGATCCACCACGCCTGCGGCGGCCTCCAGTCTCTGCACGGATGCACCCCTCCCAGCACCGAAATTCACTGCCTTTACCCTGTGAACCACCTCCCCGCCACGCATCCGCAGCCAGGCCCCAGGGGCCACCAGGTGAGACTCCCATCGTCCCCGGGGCTGTTTTAACGGCGTAATCCTCTGTCCCAATTGTCGCTGCCCCTGCGCTCCAGCACGCAGCCCACACCGGGGGGGGGGGGGGGGGATGGCGATTTTACACGACGCTGCTCATCCTGATCCACGATGGCCACGTCCCGTGCCTCGCGCGCCACCGAGCTGGCCCAGCCTCACCATCTCCCAGGGGCATCCCAGAGTCAGGGCGCGGCACCGCCCGCGTGTCGCTTCTGGTGTTCGCTGAGGTCGGAGCGGTGACGGACGGGCTTGCTGCGCACCCTACACACAGAGGGCCGCTCGCCCGTGTGCGTGCGCGGGTGCCTCCCGAGCTCGGGGTTGCGCACAAAAGCCTCGCGGCAATCGGCGCCGACGGACGGCTTCTCCCCGGCGTGCGCGCTGGTGCTCGGCCAGATCGGAGCCCATGATGAAGGCCTGGCAGCACTCCGCACACTCGAAGGGCCTCGCCCGTGTGCCCGCGTGGGTCTTCAGGTGCTCCGCCAGATCGGAGCGCTGGCTGAAGGCCTGGCCACACTGGGCGCACACGTGGGGCTCCTCGCGGGGTGTACGCGCTGGTACTCGGCCAGATCGGAGCGCTGGCTGAAGGCCTGGCCGCAGGCAGAGCGGGTGTGGGGCCGTGCACCCATGTGCACACGCCGGTGCTCCAGGGAGTTGGAGCTCCAGCTGAAGGCTTTGCCGCACTCGGGGCGTTCACAGGGCTTCTCACCCGTGTGCGTGCGCCGATGCGGAACCAGGGTAGTGCTGCGGCCGAAGGCCTTGCCACGGTCTGGGCCGCGGAAGGGCTTCACGCCGCTGTGCGTCTCCTGGTGGTGGATGAGCTGCGAGTGCGCGCGGAGGGCCTTGCCACGCTCCCGGCACGCGTAGGGCCTCTCGCCCGTGTGGATGCGCCGGTGCTGGCTGAGGTTGCAGCTCCAGGCGAAGGCCTTGCCACACTCGGTGCACATGTATGGCTTCTCGCCCGTGTGCACTCGCCTGCACCAGGTAGGAACTCTGGCTGAACGCCTTGCCACTCACTGCACCGGCAGGCCGGCTTCCTGGGGAGAGGCCAGGGGCTTGGCACCAGGTCTTCTCGGATGCTTCTGGGCCCGACCCAGTCTCTCCCACGGTCTGCGGGCTCCAGCTCCCCTCTGGAGGCCCCCCGGTCCTCTGCCTCTGTGGGGTCTTCCCAGGCCCCCAGGCCTCCAGATGCAGCCCCCTCAGAAGGGTCTGTTGTGTCAGTCTTCAGCACAATCCAGGGAGTGTCGCCTTTCCCTAGAGCCACCTGCTGGGCCCTCTGTCCTGGGGACTCGACCTTGCTTCTGTCCTCTGAAATGGGGAGAGAGAGAAAGCAAATGCCTGAGAGCTCAAAGAACTTTGGGAAATGGGGTAGAGGGGACGAGTGGGTCTCAGGAATGATGTGATTTTGACAGATCTAGAGCAGGGGCAAAGCTTGGGGCTGGCTGTATTGGGGCATGGCCATCACCCTCACCTTTCCTGAGCTGGTGCCCCTGGCCCCTCTTCAGCCTGGAACAGGGAAACAGGGCAGGTAGGCCTAGAGATGCTCCAACTTTCCCCATAGAGGCAGCATCCCAGGCCAACTCTGAGTCAAACCGTGGCCTTGTTGAGCTTTGACAACCCAGCCTATGATGGGGGCGTGCTAGGAGACCACTGTGCCTGCCTCTGTGGTCACTTCCCACACATCCCTGCACCTGACTGGGCAGCAGGGTGCTGGGAGGTGTGGAAGTGGGTGCCAGGATTGTGGAAAGATTCAGAAGCCACCTGCCTTATGTGCACTAGCTTCCCGCAGGGCCTTGGTCTCCAACTCTGCACAAAGCAGCTCCAGGACCTGGCTTTTATCTCCTTGCTCCCCCTTGGGGTCATAAAGCACCAGAGAAGTGAGGACACCTGTTTAGGAGGATGAAAATGGACCTGGTCACTTGTAGAAACACTAGAAATGAACTATCTCCACTCCAGAAGGCTTGTGGTGACCGCCTGACCCAAGCCCTGGCTGAGTCGGTCTTCCTTGCCCACCTCACCACTGCCCTGACCCCTAGCAGTCCCCTCCATTCAATAGGTAGCCTGGCCAGTGGCTGCCAGGCAATGTTAGGCCACATCAGGCCTCTGCCTCAGTCCAACCAGGCTGGTCCAGCTGCCTAAACCCAGAAAGTGGGGTGGCTGTGCAACCAGATCCCTGGGGGAGAGCTGAGGGCAGGAGGGTAGAGGGACTTCATTGGCCCTGAGGCCACACTTGCGACTTCAGCTGCTCCTTCCCCCCATGTCTCCACAGCAAGCAAAGCCCATCCCCACTTGCCCCTGACCACCTTATTGTCCTTTGTGGAGCCTGTAGCCCAGCTGGTGCTCTCACTCTGCATACACTGGAATTGTCAAGGAGCCCAGGGGCTCCAATCCACCCACTCCAGAGCGAGGCAAAACCCAGGGGCACCCATCATCCCCAGGCTGCCTAGGTCAGCTGCCAGGATGAGGTAGAAGTGCATGGGTAGGCGCTGTACCTGGAACTAGGGCTTGGAAAGGGCCTTGGGGAGCCTCCTGCTCCCCTCCCTCCTCTGTCTTGGGGACCAGCACCTCTTGGGGACTCGGGGCTGGGACCTGGGGACAGGAAGACAGGCAGGACAGGCAGAGTGTTGGGCCAGACAGATCCAGAGAAAACAAGGGGCACGCAATGGCACTCTCTATCCTTCTTGGTGTCCCCCACCTCCCTACGTTCTGAGGACCTGAGCACAGTGCTGAGAACAAACCCAGGTGTGAACTTGAGGGCATCAGTCTAACTCTGGAGTCTGAGCCAAGACCACGAAGCTCCCACCATCCTTCTCCCACAGCGCCCCCACTCCACAAGCACTAGCTAGGGACTGTAAGCCAGGCTCAGGAGGAAGCAGCCCCAGCCCCGACCCAGCTGGCCCTCACCTGGAGTTCTGGCCTGGCCAGCTCCTGGCGCAGCCCCTGGACCAGGGCAGCGGCCTCCTCAGGGCTGCCTGGCCGCTGTCCCTCCACACGGGCCTGGATCTCAGGGGGGCAGTGCGCACAGGAACTGCTCCAGCACTAGGAGCTCCAGCATCTGCTCCTTGGAGTGCGCTCCCGGAGCCGGGCCAGGGCCTCACGGGGACCCTCTTCCTCCTCATAGCGGAACCCCCAGAAGCGCTGGCCAGGGGTCTCAGAGCTGGGCTCACCCACCACTGGGGCTGGTGTGCTCTGAAGGACCCCAGGGGCCAGAGCTGATGCCTTCCTCATCTGGGCAGCCATCATGCCCCTTCCCAGGCAGGGCAGCCACATGTCCCTGGGCACTTCCTCTGGACCTGGAGACACAAAGGGGAGCCTGTGAGCACAGCCAGGCCATGAAGGCCCCTCCAGAGGACCCTCTGAGAATAAGTGGGGTCTGCGGGTCGGGGTGATTGTGTCTATCAGCGAGTCCAGAAGTGTCCCCACCTGTGTGTCCATGTGTTGGAGAGATATACGGAGGTGCCCAGTCTGTGGTCCCTCCCCCCTCCCTGCTTTTCTCAGGGGCCTCTGCCCTGGCTTCTTCAACTACTTGGCTCCATTCATCCCCCACACAGAACACTAAAGTCTGCAAACTGGACAGCCAGATTTGGCTAACAGACAGATCTTACTTGACTGCCCCCTTCCAACACGCTTTTTTAAAAATTTAAATGAGGGGCGCCTGGGTGGCTCAGTTGTTAAGCGTCTGCCTTCGGCTCAGGTCATGATCCCAGGGTCCTGGGATCAGGCCCCACATCGGGCTCCCTGCTCAGCGGGAAGCCTGCTTCTCCCTCTCCCACTCCCCCTGCTTGTGTTCCTGCTCTCGCTGTGTCTCTCTCTGTCAAATAAATAAATAAAATCTTCAAAAAAATAAATAAAATAAAAATTTAAATGAGTTTCCAATGTTAAAAAGTAACCAGATGCTGGTGGGAATGTAAAATGGTGTGGCCTATGTGGAAAACACTCTGGCAGTTCCTTAAATGGTTAACACAGTTCCTTAAATAGTTAAACACAGAGTTCCCAAGTGACCCAGGAATTCTACTCTTAGGTATCTACCCCCCCCCCCGCCGGCAAAAAAATGAAAATGTGTCCAGGCAGCTTTTTTGCACACAAATGAAAACAAAGAGCTATACAACTTACCTTGGGGTATCCTTTTTCCATTTTTTTCCTCCTTAATCTTGTGTGTATTTTCAAATTTTTTTAAAATACAGATCTGTGCCAGTACTAGGGGTGAGGAAACTGTTGCTAAGGAGAATTTGAGCTTTTCCCCATTTCTTTTTCTCTCTTCCTCTTTCTTTCTCCTGGTCAAAGTTTTAAATATATCAAGAAGTTGAGAAAAAAAAAGTATCCATGCAAAAGTTTGCACATGAATGTCATAGCAGTATTACTATAATATATATAATACATATATATGTGTAATATATAATTACCATAATAGCCAAAAAGTGATAATAGGCCCATGACCATCAACTGATGAATGGATAAACAAAATGTGGTGGATACCTACAATCAAACATTATTCTGCCATAAAACGGAATGAAACACAGATACATCCTATAAGATACATGAACCTTGAAAACACTATGCTAGGGGCGCCTGGGTGGCTCAGTCGTTAAGCGTCTGCCTTCGGCTCAGGTCATGGTCCCAGGGTCCCGGGATCGAGCCCCCCATCGGGCTCCCTGCTCGGCGGGAAGCCTGCTTCTCCCTCTCCCACTCCCCCTGCTTGTGTTCCCTCTCTCGCTGTGTCTCTCTCTGTCAAGGAAATAAATAAAATCTTAAAAAAAAAAAAAAAAAGCAGTATGCTAAATGAAAGAATCAAGACACAAAAGACTTCACACTGTATGATTCTATTTATCTGAAATGTCCAGGATAGGCAAATCTGTAAGAAACAGGAAGTAGATTAGTGGCTGCCAGGAGCTGGGGAAGAAGGAATGGGGAGTTTGATTAATGGGTATAGAGTTTCTTTTAGGGTGATGAAAATGTCCTGGAATTAGACTGTGGTGATGGTTGCACAAAATGTGAATTTACTAAAAAAAAGTGACTGTACACATTAAAAGGGTTAATTTAAAAAAAGTCATCAGCCAATTTCAAAAGATTACTTATTATATGATTACACGTATATAACATTCTTGAAATGACAAAATTGTAGAAATAGAAAACAGAAAACCAAGGGTTAAGGAGGGGGTGGAGGCGGGAGGGAAGTAGGTGTGGCTAAAATGGCAACAGGAGGAATCGTGGGTGGTGGAGATACTCAGTATCCTGACTCCCATTTGAGTATCTTGGTTATCATACTGTAGTTTTGCAAAATGCTACCACTGGACAAAACTGGGTAAAGCGTACATGGGATCTATTTGTATTATTTCTTACAGATGTGTTTATAATTATCTCAAAAAAAGTTTTTTTTACAAGTTATCAGAATTCAATAAAAATCCTTATTTGTTTTTTGTTTTGTTTTTTAAAGATTTTATTTATTTATTTGACAGAGACACAGCGAGAGAGGGAACACAAGCAGGGGGAGTGGGAGAGGGAGAAGCAGGCCTCCCGCCGAGCAGGGAGCCCGATGCGGGGCTCGATTGCAGGACCCTGGGATCATGACCCGAGCCGAAGCCAGATGCTTAACGACTGAGCCACCCAGGCGCCCCCTTATTTGTTTCTTGAAAGATCAGAAGACCTGCCTTCAGGAGTCCCATGTTTCTAAGGATGGAGCCTAGCAGGGATATCCCTCCAGCCAAGACCTATCTTCGGAGCTGCGCAGTCCTCTGTCCCCTCTAACTGGGCCTCCCTGCTTGGGAGTCTGCCCATCTTGGGGTAGTATCCAAATCCCTGAAGGTCGTTCCCGGTTGCCTTCACTGCTCCAGCCTCCCCACCGTCCTCACACAGACCGTGTGTCCCCTTTTTCTGCCTGAAAGCCTTGTCCTCCACTTTTTCCCTCAGAATGCCTGCTCACCAAGGTTTGTGGCCACCGCCCCAGCCAGGCCCCATCTCCCACGCCAACAATTGGCTCTCATACCCGACGGGTCACAAGTGACTATTTGTGTCTCTCCCCAGCCCCCAAGGCCTGGGCTCTCACCTCTTGGGGGCTGGATGAAAAACTACTTGAGTGGAAGAAGGGCAGGGACGCTGCGCGGGAGATGCCCCACGGGGGTTCTGGTCTCAGGAAGCGCCGGGCTCGGAGCACAGCGGGCAAGCGAGAGCGCAGGCTGGATGCTCGCGCCGAGAAGGCACGTGCAAAGGCTCGGAAGCGGGAAGCAGCCCGGCGTGCCCTGAAGCAGCGCCGGGAGGAGGTCCGAGTGAATGAAGAACGAATGGAGGAAGGAACGATGGCGCGGCCTAGGGAACGAAGGGCGGGACTGGAGAGCAGGAGCAATGAACGAATGAATGAGTAAGTGGATGGACAACAAATCGGGGACGGGTGATCGCGCCGCTCAGGGTACCAAGGGCGGAATCAGAAGGCAGGGGGGTGAGTAAACACGAGAACGAATGAACGAGCAGGAGGTGGGGTGCTACAGAAGTAAATGACGCCCCCCGACTCGCACGCGCCCGCGCTTCCGCCCCGACCCTAGTCGGCAGAGCCACTTCCGGGGCCCTCTGGGCGGCGCGAAGGCCTCGCGCTCGGTGGTCCCAGAGCGCGCCCGGCTCCGGCCCGCGCTGCGCCTGCGCGGCGCTGCGGTGGGCGCCTCGGGCACGCGTTAGAACCCGGCCGCACGGCCGCCGCTCGCCTCACTCACCGCCCTCGACCTGCCCCGGCGTCCACCTGGCGCGGCCGGGCTAGGACAGCGCCCGGGTCAGCATCCGGGCTCAGGCCGCGGGGAACTGGGTGGGGGTGGGGCTGAGCGCAGGGTGTCCGCGGAGGTGCTGTCGCGTCCCCTGGCGCGCCCTTGCGCCTCGCGGTACTCCCCACTGCGTCTGCGCAGCTGCGTAGTTCGTCCCCAGTCGCAGGCCCGCGTCCTTCGGTTCCTGTAGGGATGGTCCGGGGGCCCCTGGAACGCTGTAGGGTCCTCCGTTGCCATGGATACGCGCCGCCCTTTTCCTTAGCCCCTCCCTGCCTCATTTACACACCCAGAGGGACGGGGACACACACACACACACACACCCCGACGCTCAAGGTCGGCAGGATCTCGGACACAGGAAGCAGATCTGGAGAAAGAACTGTTCTGCAGCCAGAAGGATGCACACTCCTCACCCCTGTCCACTCTCTGGCCACCAAGTCCTCTTTACAACCCCACGGACCTTGTCCAGTAGGGGCCTGGCAGGGAGGGGGTGCGCATCTCACATACCTACGCGCTGGTCCAGCGGCAACTTCCTTGGGGACAACGCGTCCAAGCTGGAATCGCTATTTGCTGTATAAAAGTTTCTCAGTTGCCCCCACTCTCAATCCAGGGGGTTTGGACAAGTGTGGATGCGGGACTCGGGCATACCACAGTCCATTCCCCTTGGCCCTCATGATTGATTCAGGATCGATATATGAGGAACTTCACGGGGCAGGAAGTTTTTTTCTGAACTATTAGGGCTTCTATTTTCTGTGGAACTTTAAACCGTGAACAGCTATCGGCTAGTACAGCTGCAGCCTTTCTGTCCCCATGAAGGGAGAACTTGCCGACAATGGAGCCCATATGAGAAGCAGAATGAAGGACAGCGTATTAGTTCCCTATAGCTCCTGTAACAAATTACCACAAACTTATGGCTTAAAACAACGGAAATGTCTTCTTCCACAGTTCTGCGTGCCAGAAGTCTGAAATCAGTATCACTGAGCTGAAATCAAAGTGTCAGCAGGGCTGATGTCCTTCTGGAGGTCCTAGGGGGGAATCCGTATCTTTGCCTTTTTCAGCATCTATAACTGCATTCTTTGTATTCCTTGCTTATGGTCCCTTTTCCATCTTCAAAAAACTGGTTGTAACATCTCACTAATAAAATCTTTGACACAAGTTCATTTTATATTTGCACGGAGTCACGATTTCAGTTTTTAAAAAAGATTTATCCTGGGGCACCTGGGTGGCTCAGACAGTTAAGTGTCTGACTCTTGGTTTCAGCAGGGTTCTGGGATCAAGCCCCACATCGGGCTCTTTGCTCAGCATGGATCTGTTTGAGTTTCTTTCCCCCGCTCCCTCTGCTCCCCCCCACACACACTTGCTCTCTCTCTCTCTCAAATCAATCTTAAAAAAAAAAAAAAAAGATGTATCCTTTAACAGCAGGTAACTATAACTGCAGAAACAAACACTCCCAGGATCTCAATGGATCAACACAATACAAATGTCTTTTTTGCTCATGTCACAGTGTGAAGTGGTCAAGTGACCCTCCCAGAAGGCTGTCCTTGATTCAGGGACCCAGGCTCCTTCTATCTTGGGTCTTTGCTATTCCTTACTTTATGTCCTCCTCAGAATTTTCTGCTGAATCTCCTCTGTCCAGCTGGCTGATGAAACAAGCAAAAAAGATGTTGTAGGCCATTTTATGTTATCCATCACTTCTGTCCATATTCCATTAGCCAGAACTCAATCGCATGGCTCCGTGTAACTGCAGGAAGCCTGAGAAATGTGTTTGTGGATGCAGGAAGAGAAAAGGGGATTATGGGGCATTTTAGTCCATCTGTACCATAGGACCCACAATATGCCCTATATATTGAGGTTCATCTTGGCAGCACTCAGGGTCCAGTATAGTCCATCATATTTGGATTGAACTCTCCCAAGGGCCTCCTCATACCCCTTACACACTCAAGAGTTCTCCCCAGCACGAAGTCCCTGGTTTTGACTGGGCTCAGAGGCTCCTATACTCCTAGCCTTACCAGTAGCCACTCAACTCCTTGCCCAGGGAGGCAAGGGCAGATGAAGCAGATGCAGTGCCCATCCCTCCTACATCTGGGATGTGGGATGGCACCCATCTCCACAGTATCTCTAGCACTGCAGAGTGCAGCAGATGTAAAGTGCCCAGCCCTAGCTGTAATAGTGCCCTGCAAGCTGTGCCTGGGAATGGAGAGCCAAAAGCTTCCTTACCCCACGGGGCCTGTGCATCTTGCCCTTCCCAAGGTGGACAGGAGCTCCCGAATGGGAGACACAAAGTGAAGGGTGATTTGCAGGGAATTTGCTGCCGGATCAAAAAGCCTTACCTGGGAACACTTTGGAAGTATATGAGGCCCATCCCTGGACTCAGTGATGAGCCCAGCTCTGCCCTCCCTCCAGGTGGCTCTGGCTGGGCCACATGGCCTCTGTGGGGCTCTTTGATACGGGGCCAGAGTTGTCCCTCCTCTCCCAGTTAGGGCAAGGATCAAATGGGGTGATTAACGGTAGAGTGCCCAGCACGGTGCCTGACATGTAGTAAGTGCACCCAAAGTGCAGAGCCACGTGTCACTTTGGAACTAGTGTGGAGGATGGAGTGGGGAGGAAATTGGAATCATATACATACATAACTATACATACTGCTATGAAAGAACCATGCTACTTGCTCCAGGCCTCTGGTGGACTCCCACCTATGTGGTGGCCCCAGGGAACATGGCCGCGCATTTGGGTCTCACTCCTTGATTCCTCCCATGCAGCAGGAGATGGCATCCAGCCTGGAGTCCTCTGACAGAAGAGGAGCTCTGGCTGGACCACCTTGCTTTGACATAACATGATGAGGTCCCCAGCTGGCAACCACAAACCAGACCAAGGCTGCCAGGGAATCCCTCTTCCTTCCAAGGGGAGCCCTCTGCATAGTGACTAGGAGCCACCCGGGGGCAGGGCAGGCAGAGGCCCTGCCCATGAAGCCCGTGGCCTTCGGCCCCGGGAGGGTCACAAGGTATGCCGAGTCCCCCTCCCGAGGCCCAGGGAGGCCAGAGGAAATATCTTGAAGACCGAAGGGAGGAGGCGGGGTCTAGCTACGCTAACGGGTGTGCAAACACCCAGAGGGTACCAAGGGCTAATGAAGGCCCCTAGGAAGGTGCAATGAGAGGTCCTGGGTTCGAATGTTACTTCCACCATTTTCTGCCTGTGCCCCCGGGGAGTCACTCCCCCCAGCCCCGCTTCCCCACTCTCCAGCCCACCGAGGGAGGCGGAGCAAGACTTCCGATAGCCCACGAAGCCGCTGGGTCACATGAGTGCTTCATTCCTGTGTTTATTAGCACTTCGCCAGAACCCATTACTATGCGCCCACTTGAAAGGGTCAAATAGAACTTGAGTCGGGGAAGCCTGCGGACGCAGTGAGTACCGAGTGAGGTTGAAGAAAGACGAGAACCGCTTTCTCAGGCTTCCGGAGGCGCGCGCGCTCACGAGGCCGCGCGGCCCGCGTGCCGCTTCCGGTGCTCGTTGAGGTTGGAGCGCTGGCTGAAGGCGCGGCCGCACTCGGCGCATGCGTAGGGCCGCTCGCCCGTGTGCGTGCGCCGGTGGCGGACCAGACTGCAGTTGCGCACGAAGGCCTTGCCGCAGTCCCGGCAGATGTAGGGCTTCTCGCCCGAGTGCAGGCGCTCGTGCTGGCGCAGCTCGGAGCAGCCCCGGAAGGTCTTGCCGCACTCGGGGCAGCCATAGGGCCGTTCGCCGGTGTGCGCGCGCTGGTGCTGCACCAGGCCCGAGCGGCCCTTGAAGGCCTTCTCGCACAGCGGGCAGGCGTAGGGCTTGGCGCTGCTGTGCGTGCGCTGATGCCGGCTCAGGTTCGAGCGCTGCTTGAAGGCCTTGCCACACTCCGGGCACGCGTAGGGCTTCTCACCCGTGTGCACGCGCCGGTGCTCCACGAGGTGCGAGAACAGGGCGAAGGCCTTGGTGCACTCGGCGCACTCGTGTGGCTTCTCCCCGGCAACGGGCACCCGTGGGGGCCCCTGGGCCCCCTCGCCACAGTCCCCACAGGGCGGGCACCCCACGAGGAAGGACCTCCGGGCCAGGGCCAGGCTGCGGCGGTGGCGCTCGGCCGAGTGTGTCTTCTGGTGGCGGTAGAGGCCGGAGCAGCGCACAAAGGCCTTGCCGCACTCGGCGCACTCATAGGGTCGCTCCCCGGTGTGGATGCGCTCGTGCTGCAGCAGGCTCGAGGTGCGCGTGAAGGCCTTGCCGCACTGGTCACAGACGTAGAGCCGCTGGGCCGGGGGGCCAGGGGCCTGGCCACACTGAGGACACGTTAAGGGGCCCTCAGCCATCTGCTGCTGCTTGTTGGAGCCAAAGCGCTTTCCGCAGCGCGCACACAGGAGGGGCTCCTTTGCCATCTGCGTCGTTTCCTGCGGGGCCAGCCGGGCCCTCCGGGTAAAGTCCTCGCTGCAACTGCAGTCCTCCAAGGGGTTCTGCTGGAGGAGGGTCACTTGCAGGGTCTTTGGGAAGGTCTGGGTGCCTGTGCGCTGGTCATGTGACCCATCCTCTGTGTGGATCTCGGACAGCTGGGTCCTGGGGCAGCACCAGCACAACACCTGGCCTCCACAGTGATCACACACCAGGGACTTTTCCTCAGGGGGTGTTCTGAGACGCTGCCTCAGGCAGCAGTTATGGCTGGAGGCCCTGGTACCGACTGGGCACCAATAGGGGCCCTCCCCAGCATGTGGCCCCTGGGGAGTGACTAGGTCAGGGTCCTGAGAGGAGGTGGGGCCACATGGCTCTTGTACCAGGGGTCCTGCTCCTGCACTTGGGTGGGTCCCTGGACTGGGGCTCACACCGAGGCCCCAGCTCCAGGAGCCCCTGCCTTGGGGAGCCATCTTGCCGCCTGCTGTCCCTCCATGTAGGTCTCCCTCCTGAGAGGGGTGTCTCTTAGCTGGGTCCTCTGCCAGGGGCCTCAGCTCCATCTTGGGCCTCTCCTCCTGGCCCCTGTCGGCTCCCTGGAGATCTGCCTTGGGGATGCCTCCCTGCCTGGAGTTCTGGGCCCGAGCCTCCATCCTGGGGCCAGCCCCCAACACAGTGTCCTGGCTGTAGGATCTGGAAGAGCAGAGGAGAAATGGAGGTTGGCAGTTCCCAGGAGGGGAGAGGGGAGAACTGCCAAAGAATGATGACGCCAGGACTGATGGGGTTGCCCCCAGCTTTCCATAGCCCAGGGCAAGAAGAGAAGGAATGACATCAGGCAGTGAGAACCCTGGAGCCCCCTGCCCTGACTCCTGACACCTGCCAAGGTCTAGAATGTCACTGAGGCCCCAGAGAGCATCATCCTTCCTCTTTACCAGTTGCTGGAGCATCATCATCCTTGGCTTGGGACCTCAGCAGCCCCTCCCTTTAGCAAGACATACCCCAGTTGCTCAACTGCCCACTCCCCAGAATCACATCTCCACTCCAGGAACCACCAGCTTCCTGGCAGCATGCCCTTCTGACTCCCTGCCTTGACCTGGCCCAACCCTATTCACCTGCCATCAGTCAGGGTGACTCTGATGTGCAGCGAACATATATGGAGACATCAGGGAGAGAAGGCCTACCTCTTGGGTAGGAATATAGAAGGGAAAAGCACAAGGGGCACCTGAGTGGCTCAGTCGGTTAAGCGTCTGCCTTTGGCTCAGGTCATGATCCCAGGGTCCTGGGATGGAGTCCCGCATCGGGCTCCCTGCTCAGTGGGGAGCCTGCTTCTCCCTCTCCCACTCCCCCTGCTTGTGTTCCTTCTCTCACTGTCTCTGTCAAATAAATAAATAAAATCTTAAAAAAAAAAAAAAGAAAGGAAGACTTGCATGTCGATTAGGTTACTGATCAATGACAGTCACTAACAGAGGACTGACCTGTTAAAGAGGCCATGGTAAGAATGAGAATTCTTCCTATGTTCTTGTTACTTCCAGAACAAATATGGACCTGCCCAGCACAGCCTTTGGGGTATGAATATGGGACCACAGTAAATCAACACCTCACTGAGCATGAGGGCTCAGGTTCTTGTCTTTTTACTCTGTTCCCTTTTCTGTACAAGGCAGATATCCCTTTATCAAAAGTTCCAGAAATTTTGGGCACCTGGGTGGCTCAGTTGGTTAAGCATCTGACTCTTGATTTTGACTCAGGTCATGATCTCAGGCTTGTGAGACTGAGCCCCGCGTGGGGCTCAGTGCTGGGCATGGAGCCTGTTTAAGACTCTCTCTCTCCCTCTGGCCCTCCCCACCTCTCTCCCTCTTTAAAAAAAAAAAAAAAGTTCTAGAAATTTGAGTCTATTTCGTGAAATGGTTTTCACCAACTCTCCCTTGACCGGCTTTTGCTTTTCTGTCATTTTTGCAGATTTCTAACAAGCACGTGCCTGGGGGCACCAGTGGCTTGAAATAACATGACTTGGAACTAAAAAGAATCAGGAAGCATTTAACCAAGTCTCTCTACACGTTTTCAGCCAACGAAACTTCAGAGCAACTGGATGTGGTTCTTTTCAGGACGCTGCTGCCAACCATCCCTGGTGGATTATTTTGCCCTTGGACATCACAACCACAATGGCAGAAATAGGTTGATGGTTAGTGCTCTGGAGGAAACTGTTTTGGGAGTGAAAATTAGACATACTGAATTGGTTAAAAGTGAAAATTGCAGAGTTGGACACGTTCCCCAGATCACGGGGGGTCAGAGAAGCTGCTCCGCCGTCAGTGCTCCGCTCTTCAGGAGGCTGCTTGCTGGAGCGTGGGAAGCTGAAGGGCCCACATTAAGGGTGGTTTGTCTGGTCACATGTTCAGCAAGTAAACAGTCTGGGGCATTTTCTAAAGAAACAAAGGTGGCAATAAGGACAGGACCACACCGTGACCTGAGGTTTCTCAAACAGGCCTCACTCCAGTCACGTGATAACTACCAACCCTCCTGTAACTTCCAGGCCTGTGTGAGTCCGGCCTTCAACCCGACAGATGAGGCCACCTTTCTCCATCTGTACCTCAAAGCCACTTAGTGTCTGGGTTGACTAAGATTTCATGAGGCTACACTCGGGCCCATAAGGATACTGATCCCTGCTGGCTCTCTCTCCCGTGGGTGGCACTGATGGGGGCTAATACCTTGGAACTCCCACACCTTCCCCATTGTGGCAACTACCACTTTGTGCCTTTGTTTCTCCACCTGACAATTTAGCCACCTAGAGCTTGAGACCCAAGCAGAGGTGCTCGGAGCCCCTAGAGCAGACTTCAAGAAGGCAGGAGGACATCTGGGTGACACTGAACAATGGCATATTGTACCCCAGTGCCAGACTGTCCGTGGGGCCCTTACAGAGTGAGGCAGCAGGAGGATGTGAGGGACACATCTCTTTTCCCAAACACTTGTGGATTTGAGTCCGAGGATATTCTTTCCAGGTGGGAAAAGGCTACTCTCCTACCCTGTTATTGTGTTTATGCCTGTCTGCCTTGAGATACTGACTATGCAGCTCTCCAAAAGCAGGTGTGGGGACTGACATGGGCTAACTGGGGGAGCAAGCAGCTGTGGGCACCACCTGCCCACCACTGCTGACCACCCTAACAGTAGATGGACAGGAATCTAACCTGCAATGGACACCATGCCCAGGGCTGATGGACCCAGGCTCAGTGGCCATAACTCCTGCAGAGTCCTCACAGGCCCCACCTAGGCAAGGCCAAGGGACCTGGCTTCTCTGGAATGTGGAGCTTGCTGTGCAAATAAAAGAGACAAGCTGGGCGTCCAAGTTTCAAAAAGTGTCACTTGTACATTGGGACTGGCAAAGCTGTTGTACTGCATGGACCCACTGCAGGTGGACTGATTAGCCTCTTCCAGCGAACTCTCCACACTCAGACTTTGTCTGAATGAGGACAGATGGGCAGGAAGATCTGGCAGAAAAAAAGCAATTGCACAATGCACTCTCACACAGCTGGTGGGAATGGAAAATGATGCAACCAGCTACAGGGGAAAACAGCCTAGCAGTTCCCCAGAAGGTTAAACATGGTGGTACCACGTGACACAGCAGTTCCACTCCTAGGTATCTATCCGAGAGAAATGAAAACAGGCAGTCAAGCAAAAACTTGCATACAGATGTTCATTATAGCATTATTCATAACAGCCAAAAGGTAGAAATAACTCAAATGTCCATCAACGGAGGAATGGATACACAAAATGTGGTTTATCCAAACAAGTGAATATTACTCAGCAATAAAACAGAATGAAATAGTAATACATGGATGGACCTCAGAAAACATTATGCTCAGTTAAAGAAGCCAGACACAAAAAGACCACATTGTATAATTCCATTTATGTGAAAAATCCAGAATAGGCAAATCCATAGAGACAAAGGGTAGACTGGTGACTGCCAGGGGCTGAGGGAAGGAAGAATGGGGACTAATTGTTTAATGAGTATGCAATTTCATTTTGGGGTGCTGGAAATGTTCTGGAATTAGACAGTGGTTGCACAACATAGTAAATATATTAAAAACTAAAAATTGCACTAATAACCAACCTGAATTGTACATTTCGAAATGGTTCATTTACGTTATATGAACTGTATCTCAAAAAACAACAAAGGAATGCGCCCATGGCACGAAGTGTTCCTGCCTTCAGCGTGCCCAGCTGTCTGCTGTGGAGTAGCCGAGGTGAGTCCGCCCTCAACATCCGGGACGTCATCTGAGCCCCAGCCATAGGGACAGTAATGCATGGGACGGAGGGGTGTGTGTGTGTGTGTGTTTAACAACGCTTTTGTAACGAGAAAAACAAGGTCTTCAAAATTGCTAGGTAAAAATAAAATATTAACTTCTCCCACATGCCCAAGCAGAGTTCACATCAGAAGTTAACCTCTATGTTAACAGCATTCTCCCCAGGTCCCAGACTTCTCTTCAACCAAGTGCCCCTTAATCCACTCATCTCAAGAAGAAAACTCTTGGTAGGAAGCTGGACACACTGCTGTACCTAATGGGCAACAAGCTGGGACATAGGGAGATGCTTTGTGGTGTCTCAAGCCCCAGGGCACTGGCATCACTGATTTACAGGTGGGAAGCTGTGACTTGGCAAAGGCAAGAGCTGTGACTTGGAAAGGGAGCTCACACCCCGTTCTGTCTGACCTCGGAGCCCTGTCCTCCACACCCAGGCTAGCCCCTGGCTCTCCACCACCATCCACAGCATTCACCTTTTGCCTCTCTTTGTGGGCTTTGCCCTCTAGTGGGTGACTGCCAGTCACAGAGAGCTGTGCAAGGGAAGCCCATCCCATCCACCTCCCAAGCCTCCCCTGCACCACCCCCCCACCCCCAGCCTCTGCCTCTAGGCATGCAGGTTCTGCAGGGTTCCTTGTCTGCCTCCCAAAAGCTGGGGTGACCCCTTGCAGGGGGCCAGGTACAGAGCTGTTGGGGAAGCCATAAGCACTGATATGGGGACGATCATTCCTTTCCTCCTCATACAATTGTAACTCCAGGGTGAACTCTGGCCGCTCACAGAGAGGAGGGGGCCCCCAGTGACTATTGAGCAGCAGGAAGGCAGGCACCCATATTTCTGTGCATCAATCCTGGGGAGGAACCAGGACTTCTACAACTGTACTTTTTGGAAGCCCCATAGCCAGGATCCAAGTCCCTCTGGCATGATACCAGGTTGCTATGCCCCAGGTGTGAGGGAAAACAGGACCTAGGTGCCTGCCATGCTTCTGCCCCAGGGCTTCCAGTAAATGTTGTGCCTGCAGGGTTATGGTTGCTGGCCTCATATCCTGGTTTGCACAACAGCTGGTGGCCAGAGCAGGGCCCCAGGCCAGCATCCAGCATGACCTCCTGGAACCTCAGGGATCCAGAGGTCAAGGACCCACCAGGGTGGGAGAACACATCTGGGGCAGCCTGGCCAACCCGGGACAGCCAATCACCATGGAATCAGTGGACAGGCCAGAGGATGGGTGGCCTAGAGTGTGATGTCACCCAGGACTGGGCAGGTTCTACTGAAGGAAGTTGTAGTGGACTGAATGGTGCCCCCCGCCCAAAGATACATATACACCCTAACCCCCAGAACCTGTGGAGGTGACCTTAGTTGGGAAAGGATATTTGCAGATGTAGTTAAGGATCTTGAAATGAGATCATCCTGAATTCCCTGGGTAGGCCCTAAATCCAATAACAAGAATCCTTATAAGAGAAAGACAGAGCAAGAGAGAAGAGGTGGAGGCCACTACTGGAGTGATGAAGCCACAACCCAAGTTACATCTGAAACCAGCAGAAGCTAGGACAGTTGCATGGGATGGTTTCTGCCTCAGAGCTTTCAGAGACTGGAGCCCTGATGATGTCTTATTTCAGACTTCTGGCCTCCAGAACTGAGAATAAATTTCTGCTGTTTTAAGCCACCCGGTTGGTAGTAATTTGTTATAACAGCCACAGAAAATTAATAGAGACTGGTCCAGCACCCTTCATAGGATGAATGGGTTTATGTGTGGGGGCTCTCCTGATCCCTGGTGATGTGGAGTCAGGTCACTGCTCCGTGCAAAGGGTCAGGTAAGACTGGGTGGTCCCAGGAAAGACCAGCAGCTCCCACCTAGCAGGAAGAAACCCTGAACTCACAGAATGTGGGGACCAAGGGTCACCATTAGCCATGTGCACAGGGCATCTCCAGACTGTCCCCAGACACCATGCTCCCGTAGGTGGCTTCCTCTGCCCATCTACCGTGACAGAAACCTGCCTCCCAGCATCAGACACAGCAAGTGGAAGCTGCAGACCATGGCTGAGTCTCCCTGCCTCTCTTGCCCCGCTCCCAGCCTGCACCTTCAAACTACCCTACCTGTCTGTACCTGGATGACCTTCCAGTCATCGACCTGGGATCTGAGGCTGAGCTCGGCAAGGGCTCCTGGGAGCCTCTCTCCAACCCTGCACTGCAGCTGTCCCAGATGTTCTCACAGTGACCTCCCATCTGCCCTGGGTGAGCATGCCCTGCACCCTGAGTGTTCTCCCAGCCTTTCTAACGCTCTCCGGGGCTGCTGGTGGATGGGAGCAGGACACGAAGCAGCCACCTTCGGGCAAGCAGGGGCTGAGAGGCGAACGCGTCCCAGGCTGAGCCCTGCAGAACTACGTGACAACAGCACATGGGGAAAAGGTTAGTGAGGCTGGCCGTCCTCAGGGCTTGGACACACCCCACTGAGGCTGATAACCATCTGTCCTGTCCTACACTGTGCAGCTGGACGGGCAGGGCACAGCCCGGTAGGGCAGGAGCGCCCCGAGGGCGGGCACAACTCCGCTCTGCGCCCGTCCTCCCCATGAAGCCTCCGCCGTCATGGGCCTGGCCCTCTGGCCACCATCGGTGTCAGGGTCGGGGCACGCGGCGGAGCCGAACAGGGGACTCTCACGGGCAGTGAATGAGAGGAGCGCAGGCAAGAAGTAATGAACAAGGAGAAACTTGAAGTTAGTGCGGTGAAGAACAAACGCGGGGCAGCGTGAGAGCGTGGCAAAGAGCGGCTTCTTCGGCCTCCTCGCGAAAGGGACAGTGGGACTGGGACTGAAGGGGAGCCGGTGTCTGAACCCAAGCAAAGGCCGGGAGGCGGGACCACAGGCGACAACAGGGAGGCCAGTGTCGGCCAACGGGAGGGTATGAGCTTGACTCTGACAGCCGCGACGGTGGGTGCGGGGCCTGGTGCCTCCCCACGTGGGGCTCAGTCTCCACGCTCAAGATGGGGTGCGCGGCGGCCGGAAGTAGAGCCGACAGGCCCGCCCGGAACTGACGGCCCGACCCGCCGGGGCCAGCCCGGACGCTGGGCAAGAGGACCGGAAACGCGCGAGGGAGGCCTCCGCCCCGAGCCCGCGCGCTGAAGGTAGGGGGTGGGCAGGAGGATAGCGGGGAAGGCGCGCTCAGCGCCCGGAGGCTCCCGCCTCGCAGGCTGGAGTCGCGGGTACGCGCCGAATGCCACTTACTCGCTCGGGGGCGGCCCGCACGGGTCCCCTGGTCCCCGCCCCGCACGCAGCGCGGAGCCTTCCACGCTCCTCCTTCGGGCCACCGCGGCACTGAGGGATTAGTGTCCCCGCAGGAGAGAGCCGGAGCCCTCGCGAGGCCTGCTGGGAAACGTAGTCCCGCCGCGCCCAGTAGGCCAACCCCAGGACACCGGTTGTCACGGCAACCGCGGCCCTCTCCACCCAGGAGGCGCGGTATGACTTTGCGTTGTCGCCAAGGAGACGGCGTGCGGGACTGACTGGGGCAGTGCCGCGTGTCCGACCCGGAAATGAGCTGCCGTTCCCATCTCTAGAGAGGAAGAGGGGGGCTGATGCCGGGAGCCGCACTAGGAAAGCACCTCCCTACACTCATGGGTCAGGTACAGGGGGCTTCAGGAGTGAGACCCGGGTCATGCAGGGCACCGGACAGGAAGCGGGACTCTCACACGAGGAATCCAGCTCCCTCGAATTGTCAGGTCGCTGGACTGGGGCTCATGCCAAAGCCACAGCTCTGGGAGCCGGCGCCCTAGAAAATTGTCCGGCCACCTGCCACCGCTTCACAGAGGTCCCTCTCCTGAGAGGTGAGTATCCCAGCACTGTCCTCCGCCAGGGACCTTGGCTTCACGTCAGGTTTCTCCTGAAGTCCCAAGGCAGTTCACTGGGAATCAGCCCCAGGGACTGTTCCCTGCTCAGCACCCTGGGCTGGAGCCTCCATCCTGGGTCTGGCCTTCGATTCAGAATCCTAACAGCAAGATCTGGAAGCGCCAAAGAGAAATGGAGAGACAGGCAGTTCCCAGGAGGGGAAAGCGTGCCAGAAGTCATGAAAGAAAACCCCAGCAGCCGAGGGACGCTGGATGGCTTGGGCAGATTTCCTAGAGTCTCGAAAGCTGTTAGAAGGTGAGAGACATAAAGGAATTTCAGCAGGAACTGAAGGCAGCCGGCTCAGTGGGTGAGGTGATCTGGGGTGGGTCACCTCTTTGTCTCTCTGGGCTGGGTTCCTCCTCTCCCCTCTGTCTCTCTCACCTGTCTGACCACTGGCCCCCTACTGATTTTTGCCTCTCTCTGACCTATCCTCATTACCAGCTGCCCCGTACATACTTCCGGACTGTCCATCTGACAAGCCACACCCAACGCTAGCTGTTTGGTGGCTGCGCCAGCCTCATGATGGGAACTGTTGCTGACCTGGGTCTAGAGTCCAATGTATGTGTGTGGTAGACAGAATAATGGACCCCCAAAGATGTCCACATTCTAATCCCCACTACCTGTGAATATGTTACCTCATATGGCAAAAGGGACTTTGCAGATGTGATTAAAAATCATGAGAGGGGCGCCTGGGTGGCTCAGTCGTTAGGCGTCTGCCTTCGGCTCAGGTCATGATCCCAGGGTCCTGGGATCGAGCCCCGCATCGGGCTCCCTGCTCCGCGGGAAGCCTGCTTCTCCCTCTCCCACTCCCCCTGCTTGTGTTCCCTCTCTCGCTGTCTCTCTCTCTGTCAAATAAATAAAATCTTTAAAAAAAAAAATCATGAGATAGGGAGATTATCCTAGATTATTCAGGTGGGTCCAATATAATCACAGTAGTCCTTATAAGAGGGATGCTCAGAGTCAGAGAAGGAGATGTGATGATAGAAGCAGAGGTCAGAGTAGTGTGGTCACAAGACAGGGAATGTGAGCAGCCTTTAGAACTTGGAAAACAGAGAACCTAGATTCTCCCCTGGAGTCTCTAGAAGGAACTCAGCCCTGCCTACACCTTGATTTTAGCTCCTAAGTCTCACTGTGGAGTTCTGATCTCCAGAGCTGTAAGATAATAAGTATCTATTGTTTTAAACCACTAAGTTAGTGGTAATTTGTTATGGCAGCAAGCAGGAAAGGACCAGTCTCCATAAGGCCTGGGAGATCTTTGACATTTTTCTAAGCCATCTCTTTTGTCAGAGTGAGGGCAAGCCCAGAGCCTCTGTCTTCAACATCATCAAGCACAACTTAACCACAGTAGTCTGTTCAGGTATTTACACATGGAGTTCCCTTCTTCTTCTGGCTGGTTTTACATTTTTAGTCGATGTTGTCAAGTTTCCCTATCAATAAGTGGATCTAAGCAAAAACAAGTGAGTTGATATAAATCAGTGGTTCTCAAACTGAGAGTTTTGCCCCCTGGGGAATACTTGGCAATGTCTGGAGACATTTTTAGTTGTCATAACTGGGGTTGGGGTGCTACTAGCATGGAGTGGTTGGAAGCCAGGGATGCTGCTAAACATGTGGTAAAATGCACAGGACAGCCCCACCGCCCACCCCTTGACAAAAATGTCAGTAGTGCTGAAGTGAAGAAACCCTAGTGTAAAGAAAACCATGAAGTACAGATGGTACATACAAGAGGCAAGGTTGTTTGGGGAAAGTGGGACTAGGCATGGGGAGCTACGTGAAAAAAGCTAGACGTAAAAGGCCACATATTCTAGTATTCCATTTCTTTTTTTTTTTTTAAAGATTTTATTTATTTATCTGAGAGAGAATGAGATAGAGAGCATGAGGGGGGGAGGGTCAGAGGGAGAAGCAGACTCCCCGCCGAGCAGGGAGCCCAATGCGGGGCTCGATCCCGGGACTCCAGGATCATGACCTGAGCCGAAGGCAGTCGCTCAACCAACTGAGCCACCCAGGCGCCCCTCTAGTATTCCATTTCTATAAAATGACCAGACCCAAACAGAAAGCAGACTTCACAGTATACTGTGCATCATCACGTTTTTGCCGGTACAACCTATCAGCGATCCCCTTGCTCTAACACCTGGGCTGAGTTATCTATTGCTGAGTAACAGAACACCCCAAAAACATTTTATTATGCTGTATGTGGAGACCAGGATTTGGGCAGTGTTTTATAGGAACTAGGGCCTCAAGTCGGGTAGCTCCAAAGCTGGAGATGGCTGGGGCAGCATCTGGAGCCTGGCACACAACAGAGTTCTATAAATGTCCACTAAATGGACAACCCATTTTATAAATTAGTTAAAAGCAGCCACAATTTTCAGAGTGCCTGTTAGGCACCATCTAGCCCTGTGTTAAGAATGTTACACGGAGGGCCCTGGGTGGCTCAGTCGTTAAGCGTCTGCCTTCGGCTCAGGTCATGGTTCCAGGATCCTGGGATCGAGCCCCACATCGAGCTCCTTGCTTGGCGGGAAGCCTGCTTCTCCCTCTCCCACTCCCCCTGCTTGTGTTCCTCCTCTCGTTGTATCTCTCTCTGTCAAATAAATAAAATCTTAAAAAAAAAAAAAAATGTTACACAGATTGGCTCATTCAGTCGTCACTCCACGTCTAAAAGGAGGCGATATCCCGTCCATTTTACAGATGGAGAAATCCTCGAGGGCTCAGAAAGAAGCAGCCAGGTATGGACCAAATTCTTAGCCTTCAGATCTTCAGGAATCTGCAAATTTGAGAGCTCAGAATCACTGCAGGGCTTTAATGCAGACCCAGAGTCACCGGGAAAAAGACTGGACCTCACAAACTCCCCGTGAGGTGGTTGCTCGTGTTATTCACAACTTTCCAGGTGTGGAAACTGAGGCCCAGGGAATAAAGCCACGCATCCCGGGCTGAACCAGTGCAGCCGGTCTCAGTCTCAGTCAAGTGCGCGACTTCGTCCTAACCCCTCACCTGCCCTGCCTGTCGCAGAAGCAACGCGACACCCCTCCGCCCCCGCCCCCATCACAGATGGGCTGAAGGGGAGGCCTTCTGCCAAGTGCCCGGGCGCTGGGCGGCCCCGGGGAATTAAGCGGCTCCTCGGGAGCCCTCGCCGGCCCTCTGAGCGCACCCGGGGCTCCGACACAGTAAGTTGCCCCAGCCGCTCGTCCTCCCTAGGCCAGCGCCCACCCCGGCAACCGCCAGAATCCGAGCTCTCCCCCCTCCGCTGCCCCACCCGGACCTTAAGCGCACGGAGGCCAGCTCGTCCCCCGGGGGCGCCGAGTGGGCCACTGTGGGGCTGGAGGACGACCAGCTCGGTGCTTCTCCAAGCTGGCGCGGCGGTCGGCATCCCTTTCCCCTCTAAGCGACCTCCAGAGGAGGCCGGGGCACAGCGCCTTCTTCCCGCCGTTTTGGGCTTGAAAGAACCGGTCGGAAAGGCCTCTAGGAGCCAACGTGGAGTCTTGAGGGAAATGTAGTTCCGCCCGCGATCAGAGCCGGACTCTCAGTCGGGTCCTTCTTGGGTGGAGAATGGGGCCGGGGAGGAATAAGCGGGCTCTTAAGATTAGGACTGAGCATCATGGTTATCATGGTGAGCGCCAAACCTACTTGCCTACCCAGCCTTTACTTGAGGGCGAGGTGAAGACTTGTTTCCCGGTAAACCTCATCTCCTCTATTCTTTACACCCAAGTGCCCCGGGTGAGGGGACAGGTCTGGATCTGATCCAGTACTGCCATCCCAGCCCTACACATTCCGCCCTGTTGCCCCATCCCCACCTACAATTCCACAGAGCCACCCTGAATATGTGGTTCTAATTTGCAGCTGAGCAAATTGAAACTAGGGAAGGGGCTTAGGCTAGCCCACCCAGCACCTGGCCAAGGGGACTGGCCCAAGCACCTGCCCCTACCTTAAAGTCTAGAATTCCCACTCTTTTTTTTTTTTTTTTTTTAAGATTTTATTTATTTGCAGCGAGACAGCAAGAGAGGGAACACATACAGGGCTAGTGGGAGAGCAAGGAGCCCGATGTGGGGCTCGATCCCAGGACCCGGGGACCATGACCTGAGCCAAAGGCAGACGCTTAATGACTGAGCCACCCAGGCGCCCTAAGAATTCTCACTCTTGTAACCAGCACCCCAGCCAAGCCACCTACCCTTGTAAGCGCAGCTTTACACATGCTGGTTGGTGGCCAGGACAGTGGGAAAGATCAACTTCTTGTGTGCCAAGGAGCCGTGGGAGAAGGAAACAGCACTGCAGCAGTTGGAGAAGCAATAAATATGCTTGTTGTACCTCTCTGGGCCTCCATGACTATGTATAAAATGGGGGAACCCACCTAATACAGTTGCTCTGAAGAGTAAGATCGGATTCTTGGACTCCTAATGCCCACCTGGGAGCCTGGGGTCAGGGAGCAGCTTCCCTGGACTTACCTCAACTGTGAGGTGGCCAGGAAGAGGGGCAGACCAAGGTAAGGAGATCTTCTGAACAGGTCTTCTGAATATGACTAAAAGTCCTGGGTCTGGAATTGGTGTCTGGTGGAGGGAGGACCAGCCACTCCATGTCTGCCTGAAGCCCAGAGTGGGAGCACTGAGTGTATGAGGGACTAGGGAAGACTGGCCTATCCGTCCATCATTTATTTTTTTTTAAAGATTTTATTTATTTATTTGAGAGAGAGAGACACAGCGAGAGAGGGAACACAAGCAGGGGGAGTGGGAGAGGGAGAAGCAGGCTTCCCGCTGAGCAGGGAGCCCGACATGGGGCTCGATCCCAGGACCCTGGGATCATGACCTGAGCCGAAGGCAGACGCTTAACTACTGAGCCACCCAGGCGCCCCCATCCATCATTTATTCAAGTTACTTATGGGCAGATACTGTGTGCCAGGCTCAGTGCTTGCAGCTGGGGAGACAGCAGGGAATAAGCCAGTCTACCTTCATAGAGCAGTTAGACAAACAGGGCGGAAGAGATGGTGAGGGCTGGTGGGCCCAGAGTGGAAATGATACACCAGGAAGTGAAGGTGGCCTCTGCAGAGACTTTCCACCCTTCAGGCTGAAGAACACAGCGCCAACATCCATAGACCTATGGATGGGTCAGGCTTCAGATCTCCTGCACTGTGTCCTGGAGATGGGGAGGCTGGACCACCCCACGCCTGGCAAGAGGTATGTGAATCTTAGGTTTGCAAGGTTACACCCCCCCTTCTCACACTATGGGGTTTTACTGCAGGAACTCTCCTGCTCTCCAATGCACAGCAGGTCTATAAAGGTGTCTATTATCTGGGGCGCCTGGGTGGCTCAGTCAGTTAAGTGGGCAACTTGATTTTGGCTCAGGTCATAATCTCAGGGCCCTGGGATCAAGTCCTACAACAGGCTCCCCGCTCAGTGGGGAGTCTCCTTGTGGAGTCTCTCTCTCTCTCCCTCTGCCCCTCCCCCCACTCAGTCACGCTCTCTAAAATAAATTAATAAATCTTAAGAAAAAAAAAAGATTATCAAGTGACAGTAGCCCAGGGCATAGGATCCAAACTAGCCTTGTCTCATTCTTTTTTTCCTGTTTTTGTTTTGTTGTTTTTTTAGTAGGCTCCATGCCCAACAAGGGGCTCAAACTCATGACCCTAAGATCTAGAGTCGCATGCTCTACCAACTGAGCCAGCCCCGCACCCCTGATTCTGTTCTCATTTCTATACTGAAGGGGGAAACTGAGGTTCAGGGGGGTGGGGCCCTCTCAGCTTTTCAGGAGAAAGAAGCAGGGTTGGGAGCCTCCCTTTGGATCCTGCTGAGTGTGGGGGTAACTGGTGCCTCTGCCTCTCTCGGCTTCCCTGCTTTCCCCCAGTTAGCACCTTCCCAGGGACCTCCCCCAGGACCAGTGAGGGCCCCCAAGGATCAGAGAGGGTCCTGCCAGGACCAGGGAAGAGCCCACTTACCCCTTCGCCATCCCCCACAGACCCCAGTGGTAGGCCCAAGGCTGCTCTTTGCACATAACAGGGCAGAGTGCAGGGATAAGGGCCACAGGTTGCAGGGGCTGGGGGTCTTGGTGTCCAGATGCAGTTCCTGTGCCCCCAAGGCAGCCCAGGATCTAACCCCATGCTCAAGCCAGCTTCAGGGTGTGTCCTTCTAAGTCCAGGGCCGGGGGGGGGGGGGGGGAGTGGGACAGGTTGGGGGGCAGCAGCTCCTTCTGCCCATGGGTCCTGTCCCCGTGCTTTAATAAAACCACCAATTTGCACCAAAACCAAACCAAACCAAAACCCAAACAAAAAAAACCAGTCCAATGGGGCCCAGAGTCTCTGGTCTGAAACACTCCTGAAATTGGGGTAGGGGCAGGGGCTAGCCCTTAAAATCAGTCAATCAGTAAACAAGGCAGATGCTGAGCAGCTGCTATGGGCATGCTCAGAGAGTGGGCAAATGGGGTCACTGGGGATATACAGAGGACTTAAGTCAAGTGGCTGCGCTCCTTGGGGTCTGGCTAGGGGGAGCATCCCCTTGGAGGCAGAGGTAGGCACCAGGAGGTGAGGAGCCCCATGCAGCCCTGGAGAAAAACTCCACCAGATGCCGCCACATTGTCCTCCTGCCAGCCAGCGTGGGTGAGCAACCACAGCGGTCCCTGCCTCTGCGGAGCCCACCTGGACTTAGTCCGGGTCCCAGCTCCATTCCAGGGAGTAGGCTGAGGAGTCGCCAAACAGGCGGGGTGTGTGAAGTTGCAGGCACAAACTTTTTTCTTTTACAGATTTTATTTATTTATTTGACAGAGAGAGACGCAGCAAGAGAGGAAACACAAGCAGGGGGAGTGGGAGAGGGAGAAGCAGGCTTCCCGCCGAGCAGGGAGCCCGATGCGGGGCTCGATCCCATGACCCGAGCGGAAGGCAGACGCTTAACGACTGAGCCACCCAGGCGCCCCAGCAGGCACAAACTCTTCACGCTAGCCACCTGGTCAATGGGTGGGGCTGCACCCGTCCAGTGACCTCGGAATCAACACAGGACCCAGATGCATCAAACAGAGTGCAGGCTGTCCCCCCAGTTCACCTGCTGGGCACAGCCCCTGGCCCCAGGTCCAGGGCTCCTCCCCAACCTCCGCCCGCACGCGATGAAAGGCGGCAGGAATTGCAGGGGGCGTAGAGAGATGATGGGGGTACCCTGGCATGGGATGAAGAGAGGTCAAGCCGGAAAGGGTCCCCTCTACGAGGCTCAGGCCCGCAGCAACCCGAGCGTGCGTGGGGGGAAGGCCGACCCGCTAGAGGAACTCGGGCATGCACGTGGAAGCCAGGACCAGCGGAGGGCAGTCGTGACCACCAGGCCCACTCCTCCTCCCCGAGCCTACAGCTGCGCTTGTCTGTGAAGCCGCCGTGACCTGGACGAAGAATGAGAGGTGCCGAAAGGGCTACCGCACTCGAAACCGGCGTCAGGTGGAGCGTGAAGTCAGCGGCCCAGGAGGGCGAAGAGCGCGAGCCTGACTTTTGCCCTCATTAGACATGGCGGCCTTGGCCTCAGGGAGATCTCTGCGCTTGTGCAAGGGCCCCCAAGAACGGGCAAGTACTGGATGTTAGAACATCCGCCAGGCACGCTTGTGGGGCCACTTCTGCAAGTGCGCTTGCGCAGGGGATTTACGTATTCCGTTTGGTCCAGAGGGCGCCTTTACATTCTTGTTCCGGATTGGTCCATGGGTATACGGTGTCTTTTTTGCACACGCGTCGTCCCCACTGACCCGGAAGTTTTCACCCCCTTTAAAAGCTTCGGCCCGCGGTTCGCGCTCTCTTCCTGTCTGTGCCAGGGCGGCGCGTGGTGCACGCTAGTCGTTTGTGACGCCCCGGCTGCGCCCTCAGGTGAGGCCGCCGCCGGGTCCGGGGGTCCGAGGAATGATTCAGGATTTTCCGAGGAGCCATGAGCGACCCCCGAGGCTTGGGGCTTTCCTTGGGTGTGGGGTTTCCTCTCTTTCTCCGGAAAACGTGCTGAGGAACGCGGAGGCGCAGGAAAGTTACGCTTTCCTTGGTGTCGCGCCACCTCCGTACCTTTGCCCCGCGGCGGGGCTCGGGAATATTGGTTTGGCCCCTGCAGTGGTGAGTTGAGATAGGAGGTTTCCGTTATTCTTAGATACATGATGCACTCTCCGGCATGTACGCGGTTTTCTCTTTAGTAGCAGGTCCTAGTACGTCCTTGAGCCTTTGCCTTGGTAAGGTGCAGAATTCGTGTAGTGATCCTTGATGGCAGATTAACGTTTCCATTTAATTCAAGAGGAAGCAGAGTCTAAAGCAGTTTGACTCTCCCAGCGTGGCAGAGCTCGTTAGTGACGTGGCTGGGGTTTGAACTCGAGCGGAGGCAGTGTCAGGGTATTTGGCATCTCCCTTCCAGATAATGGTCCGTGCAGCAGCTGTTGACCCGGGCCTGCCAGCTCTTGGTTCCCGGGGTCCTTGGTGAGAGAGAGATGCTTCTTGCTTACATGACAGCTAAGTGGTTTTTCTAGGACTCAGAAAGATGGACCCCGATGTTTACAGCCTTTCTTGGTTCCATATAACTTCCCGATTTACAGCGTGCGGGCCAGCCTCACAGTGGTGGGTGTGTCTGGGCTCTGACAGTTTGTGTTCCTAGGATGACCGAGTGGGAGACAGCTGCACCTGCAGTGGCGGAGACCCCGGACATCAAGCTCTTTGGGAAATGGAGCACCGATGATGTTCAGATCAATGACATTTCCTTGCAGGTGAGGGGGGTATGGTGGTTGTGCTCTCCCCAGTTAGGGGTTTAGGGGCACACAGGGAATCTTTCAGGAGGGGTGACTTGAAACTTGTTGCTGTAGAATTGAAGACATGACAGGTAAAGGAGGGGTTCCTGGACCACCACACCCACCATTTGTCTGTTTTTCCCTTGTGTTTTGTTAATCGGTTGCTACACGAGATGGTTCCTTTCTCAGGGATAGCATCACATCCCACAGGGTTTTTGTGTGCATGTTTTGGTTCTCTTTTTCTTTGTGTTTTTATTGCTGTTTGTTTGTTTTTGTTAAGGTTTATTTATTTACGTGAGAGAAGGAGTGTGGGCAGGGGCATAGGGAGTCTTCAAACAGGCTTTCCCGATGGGAGAGGAGCCTGATCCCACAACCCATGAGATCTTGACCTGAGCTGAACCCAAGAGCAAGAGGCTTAACCGGCTGAGCCACCCACGCACCCTAGTTTGGGGTTGTTTTGTCTCAGATCATTCTTTTGCATGTGGAAATGCAGTTATCCCGGCCCTATTTGATTTTTGTTCTTGGAGTTTTGTGTGTTTTATTTAGCAGATTTAGGCTATATGCTGTCTTAACTTAAATCTCTTTTGTACATCGTATAAATATATGTCAGCACCACCATTTGTTGAAAAGATTATTTCCCCTATTGAATGGTCTTGGCATCCTTGTTGAAAATAAGTTGAGCGAACATGGGGTGCCTGGGTGGCTCAGATGGTTAAGCGTCTGCCTTCGGCTCAGGTCATGATCCCAGGGTCCTGGGATCGAGCCCTACATTGGGCTCCTGGCTCAGTGGGAGCCTCCTTCTCCCTCTCCCTATGCCTCTCCCCCTGCTCATGCTCTCTGTATCTCTGTGTCTCAAATGAATAAATAAAATCTTTCAAAAAAAGAAGTTGAGCACAGATATATGGGTTTATTTCTGGACTCTGAATTCTTTTCCATTGGTCTGTAAATCTATCCGTAAGTCAGTACCACACTGTCTTGATTTACTGTAGCTTTTTAATAGGTTTTGAAATCAGGAAATCATTGGGAGTCCTCCCAGTTTATCTTAAGCCTCATACTGTTTTACACTGGGCCTCACTAGGACTTTTGTGGGCCCTTCATTAAAAAGAAACTATATTTTGTGACTGCATTCGTATAAAGACAAAAGTTCGGATTTGATTTCTTTTTTCATTTTAAAAGAAATTAAAACACCTTTTGTTGTGTCAGAACATATCATGGGGGGCGCCTGGGTGGCTCAGTCGTTGAGCGTCCACCTTCGGCTCAGGTCACGATCCCAGGGTCCTGGGATCGAGCCCCGCATCGGGCTCCCTGCTTTGCGGGAAGCCTGCTTCTCCCTCTCCCACCCCCCCCCCCCCCCGCTTGTGTTCTCTCTCTCGCTGTGTCTCTCTCTCAAAAAATAAATAAAACCTTTAAAAAAAAAAAAAAAAGAATATATCATGGGATCTAGGCACTATGCCTAATGGAGGATTCAGTCCTGTTTTTCACCCTGGATGTTTTGTAGAACTGTTTCCCTTCATGGCTTTATTCAGCGAGGTCCACAAACTTTTTTTTTTTTAAGATTTTATTTATTTGAGAGAGAGAGAATGAGAGAGAAAGAACACATGAGAGGGGATAGGGTCAGAGGGCAAAGCAGACTCCCTGCCGAGCAGGGAGCCCGATGTGGGACTCGATCCAGGGACTCCAGGATCATGACCTGAGCCGAAGGCAGTCGCTTAACCAACTGAGCCACCCAGGCGCCCCGAGGTCCACAAACTTAAAGGGCCAGATAGTGAGTATTTTAGTCTTTGTAGGTCACATGTGGTTTCTGTCACATGTGTTTGCGTCCTTGTTTTTTTTTGTGCATCCTTTTAAAAATGTGAAAACAGGGATGCCTGGGTAGCTCACTCGGTTAAGGGTCTGCCTTCAGCTCAGGTCATGATCCCAGAGTCCCCCATCAGGCTCCTTGCTCAGCAGGGAGCCTGCTTCTCCCTCTGCCTGCTGTTCTCCCTGCTAGTGCTTGCTCTCTCTGACAAGTAAATAAGATCTTTTAAATATAATAAATAAATAAAATATTTTTAAAAATATAAAAACAATTTCTCACTTTTCCCTAGTGCTCTCTTAGGGGCTGGGGAAGCAGAAGTCAATGTCATGCCAGAATGCTCTTGTCTTGAAAGATGTGCAAGGCTCTACTGTAGAGCTGGACATTTTAACCAAGCCCTGCCAAGACATTTGGTGTTTGTGGGTTTTTTTGCCCAGTGTAAAGCCCTGCATGGAGACCTGTCTACTTGCCTATTTGTGCGGGTGCTTCTCTCCAGGTAGACACAAGACTGTCATTCTAGTGTCCGAATTCCGTGTTCTTTTTCTGTTATGCCTTGTGTCTACAGAAATATGATGTGTGTGGGGCCTCTCACGCGTTAAGTGATAGAATGACGTTTGGGTGTATTTCGCAGTGGAACAGTTGACAGTAGTTCTCTTCACATACGTGTAGTTCCTCTGATTTGAACGCCCTCTAACATTTTGGTATTTTCTAGACATTTTCTTGGGAAATGATGTATGCGTGTATAGGAAGGATTGTTGGATAATTTTACTAAAACAGTGGTTCTCTGGAGTGATTTTCCCCCACCGCTTTTAGGTGACACTTGGCAATGTCTGGATACATTTTCAGTTGCTAAGATTGAGAGGGGTGCTGCCAGCATACTGGATGCTGCTAAATATTCTGTGGTGCACAGGACAGCCCCCACAACGAGAGTTAATTGATTTAAAACGTCCATAGTGCAGAGGGCGCCTGGGTGGCTCAGTCGTTACACGTCTGCCTTCGGCTCAGGTCATGATCCCAGGGTCCTGGGATCGAGCCCTGCATCGGGCGCCCTGCTCCGCAGGAGGCCTGCTTCTCCCTCTCCCACTCCCCCTGCTTGTGTTCCCTCTCTCGCTGTGTCTCTCTCTGTCAAATAAATAAATAAAATATTCATAGTGCAGAGTTTGAGGAACACTTAAAAATGAGATCGTGGGGCACCTGGGTGGCTTAGTAGGTTAAGTGTCTGCCTTCAGCTCAGGTCATGATCCCAGGGTCCTGCGATGGAGTCCCATGTCAGGACCCCTGCTCTGCAGCGGGAAGTCTGCTGCTCCCTCTCCCTCTGCCCCTCTCCGCTGTTCATGCTCTCTCTCAAATAAATAAATAAAATCTTAAAAAAACAAAACAAAACTGAGATGGTAAGTTGTGATCTTCTTGGTTCTCCATCCCCCTCCCTCCCATTATAATGGAAGTGTTCTTTTTTTTTTTTTAAGATTTTATTTAGTTATATGAGAGAGAGAGCACAGGCAGAGGGAGAAGCAGACTCCCACTGGCCAGGGAGCCCAATGTAGGGCTCCATCCCAGGACCCTGAGATCGTGACCTGAGCCGAAGGCAGACGCTTAACTGACTGAGCCACCCAGGTGTCCCAAGGAAGTGCTTTTTTTAGTGACTTAATAGTCACTTGTTAGGGTTTTACTTTTTTTGTGGCAGGCAGGGCCCTCACAGTCAAGCCACCACAGGTGGGTGAGGGCTACCCCGAGTGGATGCTCAGTCCCTCTGGTTCCTGACCATCCTACTCCTGACCATGGTCCTGCCATCCCCTCTCCCTGCTGCCCCAGGATTACATTGCAGTGAAGGAGAAGTATGCCAAGTACCTGCCCCACAGTGCAGGGCGATACGCGGCCAAGCGCTTCCGTAAGGCACAGTGCCCCATTGTCGAGCGTCTCACCAACTCAATGATGATGCATGGCCGTAACAATGGCAAGAAGCTCATGACCGTGCGCATTGTCAAGCATGCCTTCGAGATCATCCATCTGCTCACTGGTGAGGTAGGACTGTGAGACCTGATGAGGCTGAATGCCCTTAGTACACCCTAAAGCCAACAGCTGCCCCATGGCGTGCATGCCAGGGTCCACCAGGTTTTAGGGGTGAGGAGATGGGGGAGGGATGTGGACTGGATGTCAGGTTCATGGCTGCCTTCTCCTAGAACCCCCTGCAGGTCCTGGTGAATGCAATTATTAACAGCGGTCCCCGGGAGGACTCAACCCGCATTGGGCGAGCCGGAACAGTGAGGCGTCAGGCTGTCGACGTGTCCCCCCTGCGCCGTGTGAATCAGGTGGGCTTGGGGCAGAAATTGGCAGGTGGGAAGGTTTGTCCTGCCTGTGTGTTTTACCTGGAGTGTCCTTTCCTCCAGGAAGCCTTCCTGCATTTCCATCACATTCAGGGCAGATACTAGTTCTGGCACCTCTTGAGCAACATTTGCCTGAGGCACAGTTTCATTCGAGTATATTTTTACATACTGTGTGCGGGTGTGTATTTTTTTTTTCCACAGACCATTTGAGAATCAGTTGCAGGCTTTCTAACCATTTCCCCCTTAACATTTTAGTGGGTGTCTCCTAAGAACAAGGATACTCTGTCCCCACCATCACTCAAGGAATTTAACAGAATTGTTTCATGTTCCGTCACTGCAGCTGTCCCCAGTACACCCTCTCCAGCTGTCCGTTTTCAATCAAGGGTCCCGGTCAGGAGCACACACTGCATTGCATTTCACCTGGTGCTGCCTGTGGGCTCTTCCTGTGTCTTGTCTCAGTCTCACTGGGCCAGTGCGTGGCAGTATGGTAGCCAGCATTTGTTGGTGGGCCTAGGGTACTGGAGGACGATGGCCTCTCTGGTTTGGGGGCATCCCCTGCCCCCAGGCTTAGCTGACCCCTGTGCTCCCTAGGCCATCTGGCTGCTGTGCACAGGTGCCCGTGAGGCCGCCTTCCGGAACATCAAGACTATTGCGGAGTGCCTAGCAGATGAGCTCATCAATGCAGCCAAGGTGAGTGAGGACACTGGGGTGGCAGCCAGTTCAAGGGGAAGCTGCTCCAGTATTCAGAACTAACCATCTATCTCCTTGCAGGGCTCTTCCAATTCCTATGCTATCAAGAAGAAGGACGAGCTGGAACGTGTGGCCAAGTCCAACCGTTGATCACCTGGCTGTGGCTTCAATAAACCTGTCTGCTTTGGGGGCAGCCTCACCCACCTGTGCCAGTGTCTGTCCTGGGGGGGCTCTGGGTGCTGGAGTGGGGATGGCCCCAGTGTCCTGAGGAGCTGCCCACATTTCTGACCTGTCTTTTGGTGTGTGGGGACCCGGGTTCACCAGGGGAATAACTCTGCTCAGGAAGCACCACTGACTCAGAACCATGGCACCCCGGAGTGCAGGCCTGGCCACCTGGAGTGTTGGAAATGAGAGGGGTGGGGTTGTCCTGGCATAGATGTCACTCTGGTCTGGGGAAGGGCTTGGTGTTTATCCATGAGATCTGGGTGGCATCCTACCATCCTGAGAGGCATGTTGCCTGCAAGCAGCCCCAGGAAGAGGTCTCCAAGGCTAGTGGTCTGGGCCACCATTTCCAGCCCCGTCTGCGGGTTTGGCAGGGGCCAGCCCTGTCCAGTGCACTGTGGGGTCCGCCCACCTTCCACTCCAGGACTCCAGAGGTTCCTCTTTGTTCCGGCCAGGTTACCCCAGGGGCTCCAGGCTGCCTCTGCATTTTTTTTTTTTTTTTTTTAAGATTTTTTATTTATTTGACAGCAAGAGAGGGAACACAATCGGGAGTGGGAGAGGGAGAAGCAGGCTTCCCTGTGAGCAGGGAGCCCAGTGCAGGGCTCTATCCCGGGACCCTGGGATCATGACCTGAGCAAAGGCAGATGCTCAACGACTGAGCTGCCCAGGCGCCCCTGCCTCCACATTTTGTGTAGTCATGACTGCAGCCTAACCCTGGGTGCCCACAGGGCCACTGCCACACCAGGTTCTTGAAAGTGGATTCATGAGGTGATGGAAGACTTGGGTGGGGGGTTATTGCCCACCCACTGGGCCAGACTGTCAATGGCCTGTCTGCCTGTGCCATTCATTACCTTCCTGCCGCCCCCAACATCCGGCCAAGGTCAGGCTTGGTGTTCATCCTGGAGGCACCTGTCTTGGGGGCGGGCCAGGCAGTCAGACAAGTCTGACAGGTACCCTGGGAACCTGGGATCTGGAGGGAGTGGTACCAAGACAGCACCCTCCTGCAGGGAGGGGCACCTAGAATGCAGCTGGGGGTAGGCAGAGGACTGGGGTCAGAACTGGCAGGGACGTGCCAGCCAGAGGGAGGAGGCACCAACAGGTAGGAAGAGCCCAAAGGCCAGCTGGTGTCTGTCCTGGTGGGGAACCTCTGGCACTTGTCCTGGGCTTCCATCATTGCTCTGTGCTGCTGGGCTCCAATCCTGAGGCTTGGGTGTCCTCTTTTCCTCATCTGCCCCTCCTGGAGTCTTGAATGGACCCCCTAGAGTCGAACTAGTTCTCTTAGAGGTCCCTATCTTCTGCTCCTCTCCATGTTGGATCCTCCCCATTGCTCATCTGGGGTCCTTCCTGGTGATGGGTCCTCAGCTTTCCTCTCTGCCCCTTCCCTGCCCGTCTAGCTTAGGACCTATTGTGCCCCCTGGGTCTGTCCCTGTCCCCAATCCTCTGCCCTCCCATCTATTCCCCGCCCCCTCCTCAAGTCCTGATGCTTCCTGGACTTTCTACTTGGACACCCTTTCTGCTTCTACCCCGCGAGTCGCTTACTGTTCCTATTCTCTCTGTTCCTTGGCTCTACACCGCCTTCTTCGGATGCCCCTGCTCTGTGTTGGGCCATCCCCTCCAGAGTCCAGTCCCTGACCCTCCACAGACCCTCCTCCATTCTTCCTCCGCCTGCTTCCCTGGCTGACGGCCCGCCTCTCCCCTCAGGTCCGGTCCGGATGCCGTGCCCTCGGCCTCCCTGGCTCCGCCGTGCTCGGGCCCCTCAGGGCTCAGGTCCCAGCTCCCCGAGCTCGCTCTCTGCGCCCCGCTCCCCCGGCACGGAGGAGGGCGGAGACGACGGCGGCGAGGAGGAGGAGGAAGGGGACGGCAGCCCGGGCTCCGGCCCCATCCTGACCCCCGCGTCCCCCGGGGACTGTCTCATTTGCGTGTCACCCTTCGACGGCGTTTTCAAGCTGCCCAAGCGCCTGGACTGCGGCCACGTCTTCTGCCTCGAGTGCCTGGCTCGCCTGTCCCTGGCCACGGCGGGTGGCGGCGACGCGGTGGCCTGCCCCGTGTGCCGCGCGCCCACGCGCCTGGCCCCGCGCCGAGGGCTGCCCGCGCTGCCCACGCAGCCCGGCCTGCTGCCCCGCGACGCGCGCGCGCCGCTGCGGCCCCAGGGCTCGGTGCGCTTCGACCGCCGCCGCGGCCTGCTCTACCTGCGGCCGCCGCCGCCCCCGCCCGGGCCGCGCAAGGGCCGCGCCGCGCGCCCGCCGCCGCCGCCGCCGCCGCTGCGCCTCGGCCGCCCGCTGTCCCGCCGCCTTTCCTTCTCCAGCCCGGCCTGGGCCTTCAACGCGGCAGTGGCGCTGGCGGTGCTCGTGGCCGCGGGCCTCGTCGTCTCGGGCGTCTACATCTTCTTCCTCATCCCGCACGCCGCCTCCTCCGGCCCCGGGCGGCCCCAGCTCGTGGCGCTCGCCCCGGCGCCCGGCTTCTCCTGGTTCCCGCCACGGCCCGCAGCGGGGACACCCTGGGCGCCGCGCCCCACGGGCCCCGACCAGGACAGCGCCCTGCCAGGGGCTGCGGGGGACACAGCGGAGGCCGAGGGGATGCTGGACAGGCCCCCGGAGGGCATGTGGGGGGCAGAGGCTGGCCCGGGCTGAGCTCCGCGGGGACGGGGTGGGAGGACCGTGTGGGGGCCACGGTAAATGCATCTGTGCTGCACGTCCTCTCTCCAGGCCTGGGGACCTCCGTGTCCTGGGGGGGCCCTGCCAGGATCACTTGCCTTGATCCTAGGGGAGGCCTTAGCAAGGTGCATGGAAATTACCCATTTCTCCGAGGGGAGGCCTAGTGGGATCGTTCCAGGCATCATCACCACGGAGCAGGGACCCTCTCAAGGAGCAACCCCTGCCTTCATTCCCACAGGGCCCTCTGGGAGCACCCGTGATCCCAGTCACTGTGGGCATCCAGCTGAGGCTGCCCTGACCCCCATCTTTGAAAAGGTCCTTCTGGGAGGCACTCCTAAACCTCGTCTCCGTGGGAGTCCAGCTAGGGAGCCCCTCTGACCAACAGCGTGCAGGTACCCTGCTAGGGGCCCCATCAGCCCCTACGGAGGGTCCTGCTGAGTGCACCCGCAGTCATCATCAGACCCCTGGGGAGCATCCTCAGCTAGCAGCTAGGGCTGAAGGCTCTGATTTACTCACCCTGTGGGCGCACTGCAGGTGGCTGGAGGCCCCTATGTTTGGTGGCAAAGCTGCTACTGCTGTTGGTCTCTGGTCATACCCCCCCGCCTGGCCCATTGCAGTCCTCCCCACCCCCACCAAGGCTGTGGAGTTTATTTTCCCTCTGCTGCATGCAGGTTGGGTCTGGGTGGGATCCAGCTGTTTCCATGCTGGTCTTGGGTTGTCTCTCTGCACACATGGCTGGGGCTTGGGCTTGAAGGGGCAGGGGTGGCCTGGCCAGGGCTGAGGAGGGACACATAGGGCCTGAGCCTCTAAGATTAGCTCCGACTTAGTCCTGAGCACCAATTTGCGAATGGAAGCCTCAACTACTGCCGTGGGTCGTGGCTTCTGGGATCCTCCTGACACGCTGTGGGGCAGCTGTGGTCACCAAGGCTCAAAGACAAGGTTGCCTCTGGGTCAGCGCCACATGATTTTGGGGGTGGCTGCTCCTGGATCTCCCTGGCCTGCTAGGAGACATCCTGGCCTCTCCCTAGGTGCTAGAACCCCCATCACCCCCTTTTCCACTCATCAATTTCTGGGGGCCAGTTATGACACCTCCTCCTCCAGAGCTCCATCAACCTTTTTTGGCATCGCTGTTATTCCCCTAGGTGAAGCCTCAGCCCTGGACAGCAGCCTACAGGGAGGGCGGCTCTTGGGTTCCTGTCCTCCTCCTCTCAGAAGCCTTCCTGGGTTAGTCATCACAGGCAGATGGCGGCCACCCTCTACACAAACTGAACACAGGCCTTCTGTATCCCCCCAGGCTCTGGAGCCCACATCCTGTCTCACTTCACCCAGGGTCAGGGTTCTGTGTTTTGTGGGTGGGAATGGGGCATTTTCCAGAGAGAAATGTGACTTCTGTGGGACTGGAGGCTCTTGTTGATTTGTTTATATGTGTGTCCTCAGTGCCTGGCATACAGGGGTGCCAGATAGTTTTCTGGGGAGTGACAGCCTTGCAGGTGACCCAGAGGCAGCCTGGGGATGCCTGTGGGCCCTCCAGGCTCAACTAGCTCATGGCCACCCTGATCTAGGCATGTCAGTGGAGCTCCTTTGGATGGGAGGCACTGCCTCCGGTTGGGAAGCCAGAGGGGGACCATCAGGACATCAAAGGGGGGACGACTTGGTCAGGCCGGAGCAGGGTTGGTGGTCTAGATTAGTTTTCGCTGACTGCTGCAACAAATAACTGAGTTCCTTAGAACAACACTAATTATCTTATAGTTCTGCAGGCCAGGAGTCTTGAAATCATTTTTACCGCTAAAGTCAAGTGTCCTCAGGGCTAACTCCTCTGGAGAGTCCAGGAGAGAATTTCCTTAGCTTTTCATCTTTTAGAGCTACGTTCCTTGGCTTCTTCCTCTTCCTTCATATTTTGTTTCATTTTTTAAAGTAATCTCTACGCCCCATATGGGGCTCAAACTCACAATCCCAAGATCAGGAGTCCCATGCTCTACTGACTGAGCCGACCAGGCACCCTGTCTTCCTCTATCTTCAAAGGCAGCAGCATCGCATCTTCAAAGCTCTGACTGTCCTGCCTCCCTCTTTCACTTATAAGGATACTGTGACAACATTGAGCCTGCCCCGATAATCCAGGATAATTTCCCCAGATCGACAGCTTAATTTAATCACATCTGCAGAGTCCATTCTGCCATTTTAGGTAGCAGATTCACAGATTCTGGGGATTAGGATCTGGCGATCTTTGGGGGCCATTATTCAGCTTACCATGGGGTCTCAGATATTCCTCTTCTCGCCCCTTCCTTCCTCCACCCCAGGCTGGGAGAGCGGGGAGGGGCAGAAGTTGGGCCCAGCCAGGGGAGTCAGAAAGGGGCCCTTAGCTGGTGGTGCACAGAAGGGGGGAAAGAAAATGCTCCCTGCCTGAGGGTGTTCAAGAAAGGCTTCCTGGAAGGAGACCTGTACCTTCGAAATAGCTGGCATCAAGGAGAGGGACCTGGGGCAGTAAGGGGGTGGCTGAGGGCAGTGGGCAGGGCTGACCCCTCCCCTTGTCCTGACTAGCTTCCTCCTAGGGGCTAGGGAAAGTATGGCTTCTCCATTCTCCCAACTGGGAGACTGAGGCCCCAGTCTCTCCTCCCTTAAAATGAGGCTGATGATAGATCCCAGGGGTCCTGAACATTCCTGTCTGCTAATTACTACCTCGATGCCTGCCCACCCACTGCCCACGAGCAAAGGGGTTGCCGAAAACCACCCTGGGGCCAGGGTGATGGGGGCCTCCTCCCCATCCTTGCCTACCAGCCTCTGGGGCCACCCTCCCTGCCCTCCCTCTGCCTACTTCAGCCCTGCTGCATAACCACCTGCCGTGGGCTTGCTCCTCCTCCTAGGTCCTGGTGCCTGTGAATACCCAGAGAGGGGGAGTCAATCTCAGTGCCTGGCATGGTGCCAGAGATGCCAGACCTTGGTTCTCTCTTCTGTAAAATGGGTGACAATAAACACCTTACTTGCAGGGAAAATGAGTTAATCTACAAGTATTTATTGAGCACCTGCTGCATACCAAGGGTGCACTGGGGACACCTCAGGAGCAAGGAGGGCCCGCACACGGCACATGACATCCAGAAAGCTGAGCAGAGGAGCCAGCAACTTGGCCACACTGCCTTCCCTGTCAAGCTCGTGGAGTCCCCAGTTCCCCAAACCTTTCCCAGGTTCTCCCCCGGCTCTGCTCCCTTTGCCCCCGGAGGGACGCCAAGTGCTCCATTCTACAGGGATCTGGCCAGTCTCTCCTCATGAGAGTCAAAGAGGCCCCTGCCCACACCTCACCCGTCACCAGCCATCGGGTCATCTTCTTTTTTTTTTTAAAGATTTTATTTATTTATTTGACAGAGAGAGACATAGTGAGAGCAGGAACACAAGCAGGGGGAGTGGGAGAGGGAGAAGCAGGCTTCCCGCAGAGCAGGGAGCCCGATGTGGGGCTCAATCCCAGGACCCTGGGATCATGACCTGAGCCGAAGGCAGACGCTTAACGACTGAGCCACCCAGGCGCCCCCCCCTTTTTTTTTTTTTTAAGATTTTATTTATTTGACAGAGAGAGACACAGCGAGAGAGGGAACACAAGCAGGGGGAGTGGGAGAGGGAGAAGCAGGCTTCCCGCGGAGCAGGGAGCCCGATGCGGGGCTCGATCCCAGGACCCCAGGACCATGACCCGAGCCGAAGGCAGACGCTTAACGACTGAGCCACCCAGGCGCCCCTCGGGTCATCTTCTTGAGGCCAAGAGAACAAGGGCCACGGAGGGCCCCCACTGGACCGAGAAGGGCAGTATCCAGACTGACGTATGGGGAAACTGAGGCTGTCGGGCTGGGCAGGGTATGGATTCGGACTGGGACCAGAGAGCTTTCTGCAAAACACCTTCTCCCCTCAATTCCACACCCTGGTAGGGTAGCCTTGGTCTTTCCCCCCACTTTCCCCCCATCCTGCAATCAAAGTTCTCTCTCCATACTTGGAGGCTTCCCTCCTCAGTAACACCTGCACACAAACCAGGGGGGCTTGAGGGAACTTCTAGCAATCCTGGCTGGGGGCTACTTGAGTGTCCTCACAACATGGCGATTGGCTTCCCTCAGAGCAAGTGAGCCAAGAGAGAACAAAGCCAAAGAAGCCACAGTGTCTTTTATGACCTCAGAAGTCACATTCTGTCATCTCCCCCATATGCGATTGGGTACCCTATTCACTATGGAAGGGAACTAAGTGAGCATGTGAATACAAGACAATGAGACTCATGGTGGTCATTTTGGAGGCCAGCCCTCTACCTAAAGTGGAGTCACCAGCACAGTCCTCTGTCTTCTTTAGCCAAGCAGGCCCGTGCCACTCCCTTGGACCTGCTCTCCGGTGAGAGAGTCCCAGGTGTTTGGTTCAGGCTGAATCCTTAGGGTGATGACCCTGTCACCCTTTCTGTGAGTGTCGGTGAGGGAAGGGAGAAGCCAGTGCCAGCCACAGTAGCACCAAGTAGGGAGTGTGGCAGAACCAAGGAGAGAAAGGGAAGAGTGTTTGGCTTCGTTCTTACCTGTCTCCAGGCTCCCATATCTTAAGGGAGGGAGGAAACATGGAACTGTGGGTGTTGGCGGGGTGGGGTGGGGGGGTCGAGGGTGGTGGCATTAGAACAGCTGACTCTTCCAGGCCCCTTGCCCTCCAATGTTGGAGGAGTGGGAGTGAAGCATTGTAGTGGTTCAGACCTGGACTAAGCACCTTCCTGCTGCCATCTGTAGTGTTTGCACGTCACCGCTGGGGGAGGGGACGCAGGGGGGCAGCAGGTGGCGAGGGTGCTAGGGACCAGCTGGCCTGTTGAGGAATGTGTCTGAGATCAGAGATCTGTGCAGGAAGCTGGATATGCTGCCCTCACTCCATGCTGTCCGGAACCAGCTGGCACGGATTCAGGGGCCTAGTGAGGCACCAAGGCAGCTTAATTGTTTCGTAGCGGAAGCATGACTCATCCCAGGATCTACCCTGTCCTACAGCCTCGGTGAGCCACTGCGGTCAGCCCTGCCCACTGTTCCACCAAATAAGAGTGTCTTTGTGTGCCTGGAGCCTCGACCCACACCAAGTCATCTATGCCAACAGTGTAATTTGTGGTGGGGGCTTTAGGCCATGCTGCACCAGTTTGGTCTCTGGGGGAGCCAGAGACTGAGTAATAAGGTCAGTTACATGGGTGCTGCACGACCTCGTTACTATTTCCCAGTGAAAAGCCTGGGCACCAAGACTTAGGTGAGTGCACCGGTGGCAACATTCCATACGTGTTGTCATATATATTCAGGGACAAGTGAGTGCTGCATGTGACTCCACTGGGAGAGGACACCCGAAAGCTTGTGCCTCATCTATCCTATAGTCCCTGTTCTATATGCCTCTTTCCTTTGCCGGATTTTAAATTATATCTTTTCACTGCAATAAACTGTAAATAAGGGGCGCCTGGGTGGTTCAGCAGTTAAGTGGCTGCCTTCAGCTCAGGTCATGATCCTGGGGTCCTAGGATCGAGTCCTGAGCCAGGCTCCTGCTCTCCTGCTCAGCAGGGTGTCTGCTTCTCCCTTCGCCCCCCCCACTCATGTGTGCTCACGCGCACTCTCTCTCAAATAAAATCTTAAAAAAAAAAAAAACTGCAACTAAGAATATAACAGATTTTCTGAGTCTGTGAATCCTCCTAGTCAATCTTCAAAATGGAAGGCTCTGAGGCAACCCCTGGCTATCCTGCAGGGCTTGGCACAGCCGCCTCCTGCCCCCTGCTGACCTGTGACTGGAAGGGCACCCCAGCCATCTTCACTCGCAGCCAGTGCTGGGCCGGTCACACCGCAGCTGTTATGTATGGCCACCTCTACCTCTACCATTTCCCTCTCTAGCAAATTCCTTCCATCCACTTTTGTTTTACATACAGCTTTTGCCAAGCTCTGGTTAAATTCTTCAGCTCTGTAACTTAAAAAAAAAAAAAAAAGTTTTAAGTAATCTCTGTGCCCAATGTGGGGCTCAAACTGATGACCCCCGATGAACAGTCATGAGCTTTACTGACTGAGCCAGCCAGGCACCCCACCTCTGTAACTTCTTAATCAGGAGCCAGAAAACGTTTTGTGTAAAGGGTCAGACCATAAATATTTTCACCTTTGTGGGCTGTGCAGTTTCTAGTCACTACTCAACTGTCAGTGTAGTGGCTAGTATCTAATTACAAGAAACAGCTAGTATTGGCAAGGATGTGGAGAAAAAGGAACACTTGTGCACTGTTGGTGGGAATGTGAACCGGTACAACTGCTGTGGAAAACAGTATGGGGGTTCCCCAAAAACGTAAAAGTAGACGTAAAACTTCTTCTTGAAAACAATTTGAAAATATATATGCACCCTTGTGTTTATTGCAGCATTATTTCCAATAGCCAAGATATGAAGCAACCCAAGTGTCCATCAATAGATTCATGGATAAAAAAGATGTGGTGTATACATGCTGGAGTGTTCCTCAGCCATGAAAAAGAATGGGGTCTTGCCATTTGCAACAACATGGATGGATCTAGAGGGTCTTCGGCGTCCACTCTCAGGATGTTCTGCAAAAGGGGCTGTCTAGGTCTCAGGGCCAGAGACAGGCACATCCCCGGCAGGGGGAAGGGCCCGGGCCCATCCACACCTCTGCCCACAGCCAACTGCCGATTTTCCTCCCCACACCTCCTTTTCCTCCAGCCGAGGTCTCAAGGCCGTTAGTCCGGGACGACTCGGGGGCGGCCCCGGGCACGTGCCGGCTTCTGCGGAGGCCACGGAGGACACCCCGCGCGATTCGGCTGCACACCCCGGGGCCGTCCCACTACGGTGGGGGACGCCGGGAGTCCACGAGGAGGGACACTCTCCGCGGTAAAAGCGCATACATGGCGTGGCCGGACCCTCCCCCCTCCTCGACTCTCGTGCCGTCCCCGCTCCCGTTTCCGCCGCCTCGGGGAGCCCAACGGACGCCCTCCCGGGCCGCTTCGCTAGCGAAGCGAAAGGCTGTCAGAACTGGAGCTCTACAACCTTCAGAGGCGGACGGCGGAAGTCCCGCCCCAGCAGCCCTCCCAGAAACGCCCTGTCCTGGGCCCTCATTGGTCAGCCCCGAGACGTCGTCGCAGTGTCTTCTGGGTAGTGTAGTTCCCGCCGCGAGGCCCCGCGCGCTGGCAGGGCTGAGTCCTCTGGGTGCTACTACACAAGCTACAGGAGGGCAGGGTCCGTCGTCGTATCTTCGCCGAGCCGTGAGCTCCCAGTACTGAGACTCTCTGAGACTCGTCCCGACTGTGGGACCGCCCGCCTCTCACGGAGGGATCCGCCCGGGCCGCGCGCTCTCCCGAGCCTCCTCACCGGTCCTCGGCCCCCGCCGCCCCGGCAGGTGGCACCCTGGCCCCGCAGGCATTTCACGCAGGAGTGGGTGGGGACTGAGGCCCGGACTGCGACGGTCAGCCCGAGGTCATCCCTCCGTGGGCGGGGCTGGGGTCGGGTCGGCGGACCTGTGGGACCCAGGCCGGGTGTCCGCCTTGCAGTGCGCAGCTCCGGCGCCGGGGTCGGCGGGCGGCGCAGGTGAGTCGAGGGTGCCCCCTCGACCCCGCTCACTCAGACCCCCGTATCGGGGATGTTGGTGTCGTGGGACTTGTACTCCTCCCCGCCGCCTTCACCTCCCTGCCCTGCCCACTTGGGCTTTGGGAGCGCGCCTGGCCCATAATCCGGCGCTTACGCAGAAGGGTTCCCCTTTCTGTCAGTCAACGGGGTGTGATACGGAAAGCGCTAAAGACGCAGAAGCCCGCAAGTGCTTTAGGGAGGCCGAGCTGGGAGTGTCCAGGGAACCCAGAGCCCACCTAGGTCTTGTGAGAACAGAGAGCAGGGGCAGGAGTCAGGCCTGGAAGGGACCTAGACTTCTGTTCTGAGGGTGCCGGGAGCATTGGAGATTTAGGGCAGGGGAGGGAGGTGATCTGACTCAGGTGTTGGGGGACTCCCCCTGGCTACGGACTGTGCCGGAAGAAGGCACGTGAGAGGCTACTGCTGATGGGTGGCTGCACCAGGGTGGTGGCAATGGAGATGGCAGAGGTGCTGGGACTCTGTATCTGTTATTTCAGTAGCACCAGCCCAACTGCTGGATGTGAGGCGGTGAGAGACACTGACCTATCAAGGAGTAGCCTAGGTGTTTGGACTCAGTGGTTTGATGGATGGAAGATCTACCAACAGTTGTGGAAGTTGGTGGCTAGAGCATGTTCCAGGGACAAGATCTGGAGTGTGGTTTTGGAGATTTTAAGTGTGATATATCCAGGAATGGAGGCACCTTGCAGGCACCTGAATGTGCAGCTCTGGAATTCTGCAGGGTCAGGGCTGGAAAGATCCAAAGGGTGGGGCTAGAGAGTGGGCCTGGGAACAATGTGGGATGAAGGACGGTGATGAACGCCCGGACCAGTTGTGGGAAGGGAGGCTGGGGGCCAAGGAGGACCGGATGCTCAGACTGTGCAGTTGGAAGGTGGTGGCAGGTGTCACTAAGGCACTGTGAAGTCTGGGCCTATGTTAGCAGGGAATGAAGAGGGGGAGTGTCAGGGAGCCAAGGCTCCTGATCGGCAGGTGGACCTGGGGTGCAGCCTGTGGCATGGCAGTGATGGATGTAGGGGGTAAATGGGCTTGGGGCTGGGCTGATGCACCTGTTTGCAGGCTGACCAGGCTTTTATATCTGCCCTCTCTGGGGCCTGAGGGTTTTCATTCAGGGTTGCAGAGGCATTCAGTGGTAGATGGAGGTCACCTGGGCGACAGGCAGTGCCCCAGGCCCAGCGGGCTGGACTCTGAGTATGCCTCAGAATGGGAGAGGAGGATCACGGCAAGTGAGAGCACAGCCTGTGAGGGAAGTCCAGCATCTCAGAGATCCAATTGTAGTTCTGAGTGGCTGAATATTGAAGCTAGAACAGGGCCAGGTTACCTCCAAAATCCAAAAAGTCCTACCAAGTGTTTTTTGGGGGTTGATGGTGTGAGGTGCAATGGCAGTGGGCCATTGGAAGTGCAGGCAGGCTGGAGCAGGATAGGATTGCGGTTGCGATGCCATGCACTCTCAGGACACCACATGGAGAGTGGCATGTGGGGAAGCCAGGGAGTTGTCAATGGAGTGAACTGGTGAGGTTGTACTGGAATGGTGTGGGTGCAGAAGTATGAGGATGCTGAGTATGTTATGTGCCTGATAGGTGGGAGGGCCAACTGAAGGGCCTTGGGAGCAGGCATCTGGCCCTAAGGAAGAATGGTAAGTGAGGGTTTAGTTGCATCTGAGAGGTGTGATGTGAGGGACACAGAGAGAATGGGCTGGGAGGAGAAAGGGTGAGGCCTGTGTGCCTGGACCAGAACATAGATGGCATCCATCCTGTTGTTGCTGTGGGATGGATACAGAATCTAATAGTAACATGACGAGAAAGGCATCAATGGCATTGTGACCTTGGTATTCTCTCTGAGGTAGAGTTCTGGAGGGAAAAGGAAGCATCAGGATGTGGTGGTGGTGGTGGTGGGGTGTTGAGCCTGTCAGTGAGAGAGAGGAGAGTACCCTTCCGTGTCAAAGGCTTGGATGTGTCCCTTTGGTTGGTTTTTCTGCCCAATCATCAACCCCTAGGATCAGCTGAACCCATCACTGCAGGATCAGGTGACATTTGAGGATGTGGCCGTGTATTTCTCCCAGGAGGAGCGGAGGCTCCTTAACGTAACGCAGAGGCATCTATACCATGATGTGATATAGGAGAACTTTGAGCTCATCGGCTCTCTGGGTAAGTCCCTACACCCTCCCACAGTGTACTGACTACCCTCTGCCTTTTCCCATGGGAAGTTCTGTCTATCCCAAAGCTGGACCAGGGGCTGCTTGCTTCCCAGGTTCCCTATGGTGGGTGCTGTGGGTGCTGTGACTGGGGTGGGCGTACTCTCCCTCCGCTCTTCGAGCAGCCCTGTGAGTAGCCCCCAGTAGGTATTACCTCAAGACTTCATAGGGTAGAGTTTGGGGTCCAGGTCTTTCACAGGTATCCAACTGATCCCACCAATCTCAGCCTGTCTCCAGCTTGGTGACCCCGCTGGAGTCATGGCCCCTTTTTGCTACACATGTGCCCTCTTCCTCTGCAAGTCTTTGTGCAGGACCGCCCAAGTCTTGGGCCAAGCTTGATCTTATATACTATTTCCATTTAATGTTAGATTTCTGGCTATGTGGGTCAGACAATACCAGTTCATGATGGGAAGCTCAGGTCACATGTGACCTGGCATCCCCTGGTTAAGCATTCAGTCTTTGCCGAAGGCCCATTAGCAAACTAGAAACTGTTTCTCTGAAGTAGAGTAGTTATCTGCATAAGCTGTAGACTGGCTTCAAAATCCTAGAGTCTGTGCTGTGATTCTCTTACAGCTGCTTGCCACGGGCTCTACACAGTGTCCTGATCTGCCAGACACTTCCAGTATCACTGAGTCTGCTGCGTCATAAGGCCTGGGTGCTTGAGCAGCCTGAAGCTGCTTCAGAGCCTTCTCTCTTTCTGGTTCCACTTAAAACAGGAAGCCTGGTGGCTGACTTGGTAGATGGTCCAAAGCAGTAGATTTAGATGTTGTATCGGTTACCTCCAAAATCCAAAAAGTCCTACCAAATGCTTTTTGGTGGTTGATTGTGCGAGGTGCAACAACTAAATGGATATCTCAACCCACTCAGGCAGTTGAACTCCTGAGAGCTTCACTGAGGTGGCAGGCCCCTGAATTTTTGTAGGTTTTGTTTCCCACCCTTTTGTTTGCATATTTCTTACCACGATATCTAAAGTAGTTGCTACCTCTTGCTCATCAGATCCACACAGCATGTCATAATGAAGTGGACCGATGTGATGTTTATGCAATATCAAGACAGAGCAGAATTGATGTCATCCTGAGGCAACAATGTGAACCAAACTGTGGTTTGGTTTGAGCAGATAAATGCAAATGGTTTCTGGTGTCACTTGTAAATTGTATGGAAGAGAAGGCGCCAGCCGGTTCCTTGGATGCAAGCCAAGTGCCTGGTTCTTCCTCTGGAAGAGCAGCCACAGTCAGAGGCATCACATTACATTTAGGATGGACGGTCCACAGTCGTTCTCCAAGATCCATCTGACTTCTGCTCAGGCCAGACTAGTGAGTTAAATGGCATGTGACGCTTCTTTCATATCGCTGGTGGTGGCATTAGACTCTGCAGCTCCTCCAGGGATGCAGTATTGCTTTTGGTTTTCTACCCTGGCAGGGAGTGAAAGCTTCAGGGGCTTGCATTTAGCCCTCCTTAGCATAATGACCTGTACCCCCAAGTATGGGCAACGCTGTACTCAGTTACTCACTGCCCAAGACCTCCTCAGGCCAAGGCATTCTGTCGCCTGGACATCCCTGCTGCCTGCTACGGCGGATGTGCCCACCTTGTATTTGGTACCTAAGTGCGGCCACTTGGCCTCTGCTACCCCTGGGATCATCCCCGAGAAAGCAGAGGAGCCCATCTCAACGGCAGCATCTCCTACAGTCATAACTGGCTTACAAAAGAGAGCAACCACAGAGATTTTCAATCCTCTCACTAATATATTTCTCAATTATTTTAGTGAAGGGAATGTCTTCTGTGTCTTTTTGTGGAACATAGTGGGAGATGGTGTTGTAATTTTTATTGCTGCTATAACAGATTACTACAAATTTAGCAGTTTAATGCAGCACAAATACACACACAAAAAACAAATGTTTTATTGTCCCATTCATTACCAATCAGTGCCCTAATTTTCACATGAGAAATGTGGCAAGATTGTGATTTCAAATGATACAAATCAGTCACCTGCACAACTGAGTTTTGTTTGGTTTTTAGCATCATCAGCCCTGCAGCTGTAAGAAATCAGATTCTCGGAGGGAGGTCATGGAATCCATCTATTTCTCAGACTGTGGCTTGAGCGGGTAGTTTAAGAACCTGAATGTAGGGCACCTGGGTGGCTCAGTCGGTTAAGCGTCTGCCTTCAGCTCAGGTCATGATCCCAGGGTCCTGGGATCGAGCCCCACATCAGGCTCCCTGTTCCTTGGGAAGCCTGCTTCTCCCTCTCCCACTCCCCCTGCTTGTGTTCCTGCTCTCGCTGTGTCTCTCTCTGTCAAATAAATAAATAAAATCTTTAAAAAAAAAAAAAAAAAAAAAAAGAACCTGAATGTATTATGTTCTTTCTGTAAGTGGTCCGGGGCACTCAGGACCCTTGGTCCCACACCATAGTCCTTGCAATTGTCATTACTGCCATAAAAGTGAAGTGCAGGAGCCACTTGGGCTCCCAAGGCACAAGGTCGTAGCTTGTTTAATTGATACCACTGCATGCCCTGGGTTACTGTCATCCTATTTGTCAGGGAGCTCTGCGTTGTGCTCATGTCCCAAACACAACTAAGTCAGTCTTCAAATTCCATTTTTGCAGGCTATCTCCTGGAACCATTCCCAGTACCAGTTCTGTACCAATTTGGGTTCCGTCAGCAGAGAGAAACCGCACAGTGCTTTGAACAGGGAAGATTCAAAATAAAGTATTATTAACATCACCAGGGGATTGGAGTGAGTAGAGGGGCGGGGTACTGGAGAAGGTGTGAGCGCTCGTGAAAAAGTTGCACAGACAGCAGCAGGCCACCGAGGGAGCGCACAGCAAGTGGGAAAAAAACCCTGTTCATCCTGCAGTTTCTTCCCAATGCCCTCTGCTAGCAAAGGTTAACATCCGGGGCGCCTGGGTGGCTCACTCAGGCGTCTGCCTTCGGCTCCGGTCATGATGCCAGGGCCCTGGGAGCGAGCCCCGCATCGGGCGCCCTGCTCGGCGGGAAGCCTGCTTCTCCCTCTCCCACTCCCCCTGCTTGTGTTCCCTCTCTCGCTGTGTCTCTCTGTCTGTCAAATAAATAAATAAAATCTTAAAAAAAAAAAAAGGCTAACATCATGCAGGCTTGCAAAGAAAAATATTTAAAGAATCCATTTGCACAGAGCAGGCAAATGGGTGAATTTGGAGCTGAGAGACAGTCAGGTGATAACCAGCCCAGTAACCTATGCATAGCTGTGCGACATGGACCTATTCTACACATGACATGAGGCATCCTCTGTGTCACACTTGAACCAGCTACTGTGCTGCAATGACTTTTTCACAGGACTGGACACATGCCTCTTCACAGTGCTTTCTGTCACCAGTAGCCAAGGCCCTGCCGAAACCCTTTGCAGAGAAGTGACGGAGACCATAGCTCTCTCCTTCTTCTGCTCCCTCTTTGTGTTCTCATCTCTGTTGAGATCTTTCACATTCTGTCATCTGGCTGGGTCCTAGCCTGCAGGGTCAGCCCTTCCATCCAGAACCCCCCGCCCCAGCTTCACAGAACCTTCCAGCGATCCCCTGGACTCCTTCCTGAGTATGTTGACATGCACGGGTGACGAAGGTGCCTCCTCCTCCCATCCTAGCATTCAGCTAACTGACATTTCTCTGCTTTCAGGTTGTCTGTGTCAAGTGGAAGAGGAGGAGGACCCCTCGAGCAGGTGAAGAGCTGTAGGGCCCGCTCATCAGAACACCCCTTCATGTGTGGGGAGTGTGGCGTGGACTTGCAGGCCAGCTTTGGCCTCAGACAGCAACAGGCCGCTCACAGTATGGGGAAGCTCCCAAGCAGCACCAGGGAGACCTTCCCTCACAGCTCCAGTCTCAGGCAGCACCCAGGAGTCCACACCGGACAGAAACCCTTCAAGTGCAGCAACTGTGGGAAATCTTCCCTGGAGAGTTCTGCCCCCCTCAACCACCTAAGAACTTACACTGAACTGAGATCCTACAGATGCTCAACAGGTGGAAATGCCTTAAGGAGAAACCAATTCTTATTACGCAGATTAAAATCCACACTGGAGGAACGTCCTGTCTGTGTAAAGAGTATGGGAAGGCCCTCAGCCACCCATCTAAATTGAGCACACATCATAAAGTTCATACTGAAATAAACTGTTACAAGTGCAGTGAACGTGGGAAAACGTTCAACCACAAATCCACACTTGTTCAGCACCAGAGAATTCATCCAGGGGAAAGGCCTTATAAGTGCAGTGAATGTGGGAGACTTCAGCCTCGCATCTACCCTTATTCGGCACCAGAAAGTTCACACTGGGGAAATGCCCTATAAATGCACTGAATATGGGAAATTCTTTAGCCAAACTCCAACCTCATTTGGCACCAGAGTGCTCACCTTATGGGTGCGTTGAATGTGGGAAAGCCTACAGCAGAATCTGTTGTCTCAATCAGCACCAGAAGGTTCACGTGAGAGAAAGGCCATACGAGGGCTGCTGGTGTGGGAAAGTCTGCATTGAAATAGCCACGGGTGTTGGTACCTCCCAAGTTCTCAACACATAAAGGCCCATGAGTGCAGCACATGTTGCACCTTATCTGCTTCTCATTTAACACCAGGAATTATAGGAAAGCCTTTAGACACAGCCTTAAGCTCGTTCAGTACCAGAAAGATCATGACCCCAAAGGACGTTAAATGCAGTCAGTGTGGGAAATCTTTACCCCAAAGCACCAAGCTTGTTCTACATGCAAGCTTCCATACCACAGAATATCCTCTTCAGTCCAACTAATGTGGGAAAGTCTTTTTTTTTTTTTTGAAGATTTTATTTATTTATTTATTTGAGAGAGAGAAAGAGAGAGAAAGTGTGAGAGCGGGGAGGGTCAGCGGGAGCAGCAGATGCCCTGTTGAGCAGGGAGCCCGATGCGGGACTCGATCCTGGGACTCCGGGATCATGACCTGAGCTGAAGGCAGTCGCTCAACCAACTGAGCCACCCAGGTGGTGGGAGAGTCTTCAGCTGCAGCTCCAATCTTATTTCACTCCAGAAAGTTCACACTGAAGGCCTTAGGAGTACCATAAAGTGCAAAAGCCTCTAGCCATGGCTATCACCTTGTTCAGCCTCATGTCAGAGAGAAGACTTTGTGAGGGAGCCACTGCCAGAAGTCCAGCCTTGTAATAGTTTTCTGTTTCTGTGTAACAAATTACAATTACCAAAACATCCATTTATTATTTCACAGCACTGAGGTCAGAATTCTAGCACAACATGGCTAAGTTCTCTGCTCCTACTAGAATGAAGGTGCTGGCTACACTGAGTTCTTGTCTGGAGGTTCTGGGGAAAAAAATCCATCCAGTCTCATGGATTACGATGGAAAAATCTTTTTTTTTTTTTTTTTTTTTTTTAAGATGGGTGGGGACCCTAGAGGGTTGCCCTACAATGGAAAAATCTTGGGGTCATCTTAGAATTCTGCCTACCATCCTTTTTTTTTTTTCTTAAGATTTTATTTATTCATTTGAGAGAGAGAAGGAGGGAGAGAGAGCAAGCATGAGCAGGGGGGAGACACAGGGAGAAGCAGACTTCCCGCTGAGCCAGGAGCCTGACATGGAGCTCGATCCCAGGACCCAGAGATCATGATCCAAGCTAAAGGCAGATGCTTAACCATCTGAGCCACTCAGGTGTCCCTGCCTACCATGACTTTAAAAGGGCAAAAAATCTGGACACCTCAGGAAAGAAGATACACAGGTGGCAAATAAGCATAAAAAAATATGCTCAAGATTGTCTGCTATTAGGGAATTGCAAGTTAAAACAATATCATTACATATGTATTAGAATGGCTAAAATCCAAAATATAACAGGAGGAACCAGAAATCTCATTCACTGCTGGGGAGAACGCAAAATGGTACAGCCACTTTGGAAGAGTTTGATAGTTTCTGGCAAAGTTAAATATAGTGCTACCATGTCATCCAGCAAGGCACACAAATGTTTGTAATTGCTCAGAACAGGAATCAACTGAGATGTTCTTCAATAGGTAAGTGGATAAAGAAATCGTGGCACATCCATACAATGGAATATTATTCAGCAATAAAAACAACCGAGTTGTCAAGCCACAGAGAGGCATGGAGGAATCTTAAATGCGTATTGCTAAGTGAAGAAGTCAGTCTGAAGAAGGCACCCACCGTATAATTCCAGCTTTATGACGTTCTGGGAAAGGCAAAACTTAGAGACAGTGAAGTAGTGGTTGTTGGGGACTTGGGGGAGGGAGGGATGAATAGGGGAAGCACAGGGGGTTTTTCATGCAGCAAAACTATTCTGTATGATACTGTAATGACTGACACATGTGACATTATGTATTTGTCAAAACCCATATTAGGTACAACTCTAATGTGAACTATAGACTTTATTTAATAATAATGTATCAATATGGGTTCATCAGTTATAACAAATATACCACACTAAAGATGTTAACAGTAGGGGAAACTGTAGGGAGAGACCAGGAGTATGGGAACTCTGTACTATCAGCTCAATTTCCCATAAACCTAAAACTTAGTGCTCTAAAAATAATGTATATTAATAAAAACTAGAGTAATATTGATAAATAAATGTCAGAAATTTAAAAAATGAGCCAGACTAGAGACAGTCATTGGGAAAATCATGTGATTTTCATGTGTAGTTCGTACTGGGCTACTTGGAGTATAGTGGGCCAGTTTTAGGCAGTGTCTATTCAAATTTAAAACATGGCAGGCTCAAGGAGAGTCATACAATGAACTTAAGAGCTGCACTGTTTTGAGGTCAAAGTGTCTAACAATAGGGCACTACTGGAAATAATTAGGGTATCTCCATTAAAAAATGTTGGCACTGAAAATGATTACATTTATAATCAGCAAATATGCTAATAAACATTCTTTGATAAGCAGAAAACATCATGTGCTTGTTAAAGAATGGACAGAGTCCCAACTGAGGCTTGCATCTCAGTGACCTGGATGTTCCCACTCTCTCTTCTCTGCTCCTGATGAGCAGGGACTTGGAGTTATCTCCTTGTCCAGTGTCAACCAACCCAAGAAGTACTAAAGGCTGGAAGTATGTGATCCCAGACAATGCTGTGAATCCACACAAAAAAACAAAAAGCACCAGTAATTATGCATAAGAAAGTATAAATGCTATTTCTTTTTTAAACTTATTATAAAAGCAACTATATAAAACCATATACATAATTGTACTGTTTGACCTATAACAAACAGAAATATACTTGCCATTAGCCGCACAATGGAGGTAGGTGGACATAGCTATATTGGCTTAAGGAAATGACTACAGAGAGTATCTCAAATTCAATACATGGGTTTATTTATTTGTCCAACCTCATCTAATTTTGCACTTGAAATGAGTGCATTTTGTTATATATGTTTTTTTATTTTATTTTTATTTTATTTTTATTTTATTTTTTTTAAAGATTTTATTTATTTATTTGAGAGAGAGAGAATGAGAGACAGAGAGCATGAGAGGGAGGAGGGTCAGAGGGAGAAGCAGACTCCCTGCCGAGCAGGGAGCCTGATGCGGGACTCGATCCCGGGACTCCAGGATCATGACCTGAGCCGAAGGCAGTCGCTTAACCAACTGAGCCACCCAGGCGTCCCTGTTATATATGTTATACATTAATAAAGTTGACTAAAAAAGTCCAGTTGGAAAATGGGCAAAAACTTGAGCAGATATTTCTCTAAAGCGGATATATGGATAGCAAATATATGCATGAAAACATGTTCAATAGCTATTACTGGTGGGACTGTAAGATGGTGCAGCTACTCTGGAAAACAATTTGGTAGTTTAGCATACACTTACTGTACAACTCTACAATTGCATTCTTGGGCATTTATCACCTCCTTGACACACACAACAATGAAAACTCATGTCCATACAAAAGTGAAAACATGTTCATAGGAAACTGAATACAAATGTTCATGGCAGTGTTATTTGTGATAGCTAACAATGATGATGATAATAGTAATAATAATAATAATGTAGACAGCCCAAATGTCCCTCAATAGGTGAAAGGATAAACAAACTGTGGTATATCTAGATAATGCGATACTACTTAGCAATAAAAAGGAGCAAGTTACTGATACACACACCTTGGATGGATCTCAAATGCATTATGCTGAGTGATAAAAGCCCACAGTATAGCCCATCCATGCTATAGGATTTCCTTTATGTGACATTTGTGAAGTGGCACATTCTAGTGATGGAGGACAGATCAGTGGTGGTCAGGATTGGGAGAGGGTATGACCTAAGGGTTAGTTAGAAGTTCCCTTGTGGGGGCGCCTGGGTGGCTCAGTTGGTTAAGCGACTGCCTTCGGCTCAGGTCATGATCCTGGAGTCCCGGGATCAAGTCCCACATCGGGCTCCCTGCTCAGCAGGGAGTCTGCTTCTCCCTCTGACCATCCCCCCTCTCATGTGCTCTCTCTCTCTCTCTCTCAAATAAATAAATAAAATCTTTAAAAAAAAAAAAAAAAAAAGAAGTTCCCTTGTGGGCATGTATGTATATCTTATTTTCTCAGATATACTTACGTTGATGAAATTCATTTTTCTTTTTTCTTTTTTTTTTTTTTTAAGATTTTATTTATTTATTTGACAGAGAGAGACACAGTGAGAGAGGGAACACAAGCAGAGGCAGAGGGAGAGGGAGAAGCAGGCCCCCCGCCGAGCAGGGAGCCCGATGCGGGGCTTGATCCCAGGACCCTGGGATCATGACCTGAGCTGAAGGCAGACGCTTAACGACTGAGCCACCCAGGCGTCCCAAAATTCATTTTTCTAAAGAACATTTTATAGAATCTAAATTACAAAATTCTATGTTCATCTGTTATATGGCAATATGACAACTTTGTAAATAATGGGCAAGTGAAATATTTATTTTTAAACATTTAATATTTCTAGATGTATTGAGTGTCACAGTATAATATAAATGTTTTCATTGTAAATGTGTTAGGATTATTGTATTTTAAAACCAGCATGTCAGAGAAATTGATCATTGATATGCAGGCTCTTGGAGCTGTGCAACATTTATATTAATTTGGTTGTTAAGAGGAGAAATAGAAAAGATTGTGCATTATCCCATTCTCATAGTATAATAGTACGCCATTGTATAAGTACAAATTGTATATTAAAAAACTTGTACCATGTAAAAAAAAAAAAAGAAGTTCCCTTGTGGACTGGAACAGCTCTGTATCGGACTGTGGTGGTGGTGGTAACATGAATCTACACATGTGATAAAATTTCACAGAACTACATAAAGAGTATATGTGAAAATTGGTGTAATCTGAATAAGGTCTGTAGTTGAGTTAAAAGTATTGTATTAGTATATTTTCCTGGTTTTGACAATGTACTGTGGTTATGTAGAACATTATCATTGAGGGAAGCTGGATGAAGGGTACATGGGAACTCTTTTGCAACTTCTTTCAAACTACTTAAAAATAAAGAGTATTTTAGGGGCACCTGGTTGGTTAAGTGTATGCCTTCGGCTCAGGTCATGATCTCAGGGTCCTGGGATTGAGCCCCGTGTCGGGCTCCCTGCGGGGAGCCTGCTTCTCCCTCTCCCACTCCCCCAGCTTGTGTTCCTTCTCTTGCTGTGTCTCTCTGTCAAATAAAATCTTAAAAAAAAAAAGAGGGTGAAAAACAGTAGGGGGTCAGGGAGGCTCCAGGATCTGAGACAACATGGGTCAGACACCAGGTGTGAGAATAGCCCACCTCAGGCAGTCACCAGGGCTGGTCTCCTCACCAATTCTAGTAGGGTAACCACAGGGAATGTGGAAGCCACTAGAGCCATGGGGGCTGATGAGGTTTGTGAGAATCCACCCCAGGAGAGGTCAACCCCCCTTAAGAGACTATAGCCCCTGAGGATCATCTGTACATGAACAACACTGATGTTCACAACCTGAACCTCCAGGGAAGGTCTCCAAGAAAGAGCCCAGTGGCCCCACAAACAATGACCACATCAGTGCATGAAATGCTGGGGATCTTACACAAAGGGACTGAGCTGGACATAACCTGCTGCAAAGATTTACAGGCTTCTGATTGCTGATCTCAGCTGCTCATGGCCCCTTGGTAGAATGTGTGGGGGTGCTCACAGCAGCCTGGGAGAGGAGGTAGCATGGCCTGGGCCTGAGCTCCAGGACCAAAAGTAGTTTTCAAGGGGAACATAGCAAGAGCAGAGCAAACAGTTCTCTGGTTGTGGGAGTGCGAAGCCAGTGGCCTGACCCAGAGAAGCCACCAGGACAAAGTTCTCAAGCATCACGCTGGGGTAGGCTTCTCTGGGGCTCGCCTAAGTGCTCTGCTCTTCCTAGGAGACTCAGTACCACATCCTCCAGGATGAGTGCATCTGAATTCAGTGCAAGACATCCAGGGGCTGAGTTCTCCTGCCAGCCTCCTCGCTGGATGCGCCCAGGACCTTTCCCCCTGACATCCTCAACAACACGCTCACCCTCCTCCACAAGGCCCCCTACTTGAGTTGGCACCATGGCTTGACAGGGGGCAGGCTACCAGCCTACTGTCCTCTGAACATGTGCCAGACCCATCCCCAGCACCCGAGACCTGCCTGAGTCCAGCAGCCCAGGCACTGAAGACTCAACACTTCCAAATTCCCACTGCTTATCTTCCCCGACACCAACCCCCCTCGTGACAAGGTCCCTTGGCCGCCCCCAGCTGCTCACTGAACTCAGGCTGGAGAGTCTTTCCTTTTTTATTTTTATTTTATTTATTATTTTTTAAAGATTTTATTTATTTATTTGACAGAGAGAGACACAGCGAGAGGGGGAAGACAAGCAGGGGGAGGGGGAGAGGGAGAAGCAGGCTTCCCGCGGAGCAGGGAGCCCGATGCGGGTCTCGATCCCAGGACTCTGAGATCATGACCTGAATTGAAGGCAGACGCTTAACGACTGAGCCGCCCAGACGCCCCTGGAGAGTGTTTTCCGAGCTCCGTCTCCTGCTCTGTGAAGCAGACACAGCGTCAAGCGGGATGACTCACGGGCGGTCGCGCGCACGACGGGCTTTGACGGAGGTGAGGCCCGAAGGTGTCACCTCTCTACGGCCTGGGACACCAGGCTCGGAGCACTTGCTGCGCTCACGGCGCGCACACAGTGCGGTGCTCACTCTCACACCCCCCTACTCCCGCTTCCTCGGCTCCCAGGAGCCTCTCAGACTCCGACCACCACGCAGCGACGCGCTCCGTCCCCCGGGTGTGGCTCCGAGGGAGGAGTCCGGCGCCGGAAGTCCCTCCTCCATCGGCGCGGCTCGCCACAGCGCTCCTGTCTTGGGCCGTCATTGGTTCCATCGGCACGAGCGCCCAGCCGCGCCCTCCCCCGTCGCCTTGGCAACGAGCAAGCGGCACCGCGAGGGGAGCTGGGAAATGAGGTCCTAAAGTGACGCGGCGGCTAAGTTAATGGAGGTAGCTGAGGCGGCCGGACTTCCGGCGTTGCCCTCGAGGTGCTCCTTTTGCCGCTGTGGGTCGGGACGAGTATCTCCAGAGCTGCGCGGCGGGCCGATTTGCTTTAGAGGCCGCTCCGCGGAGGACAGGGGCGGGACCCCCGTCGCGCCTGTGCACGCGCTGTGACTGCCCGGACTGACCCCCTCTGCCTGAGACTCGGTGTTGCCCCCTGCGGAACGGGCGCCGGAGGGTCTGGGCCTCCCACGGGCGGCTTCCTGGTCCTTGGGCACATTTTAGTCCTAGCTTCGAAGGTTCCACGGTCGGCCGGAGGCTCCTGCGCCCAAAGCGGGTGGGAGGTACGGAGTTCAGCTGAATAGGCCGAAATTCGGCGCCTGCCGCGGCCATGCTCCGCCCACAGCTTCCTTTGGCCGAGGAGGCGCCGGTGAGTGGAAGGTGCCCCAGGCTCTGAGAACCCCGGTCCCCACCCAGTGGGTCCGGGTTCTGAATGAGCTCAGGAGAAGCGGGGAAGGCTGTGGCAGGTGAAGCAGAGGTGGGAGAGGGCCCGGGGTCTCGGAGGTCCGTGTGTGCTTTGGCCAGCTGAGGGCTGAAGCAGGAACAGGTCCGGGTGGGGAGGTCTTCAGTACAGAGCTACAGTGCTAAGGGGATGCTCGTAGCAATGACCATGAAGGAGTGGGGCTCGACTGGGGCAGGATGGGATTGTGGCCGCTCTCAGTGGTGTCACTCTGGAGACACCGTGTGCAGAACGAGCATGTGAGGGGTTCCAGTGAGTTGCCAATGGGGTGAACCGGTGAGACTGGGCTGGGGGTGTGGAGCTGTAACGTGCTGTGGTACAAAGACTCACGTGCATGTCAGGCAGGAGGGCAAACTGGAAGGTCTGGGACCAGGTACTGGGGTGTAAGAGAGAAGGGTGAGCATAGGTGCGGTTGCCACTGGGAGGTGATCTCTGAGCCATAGAGGGAATTGGCTGATAGGAGGTAGGGTGGGACCTGTGTGTCTGGCTGGAACAGAGATGGCATCTGTCTGGTCACCAGCCTATTGCTCTGGGCAGGATGCAGAGTCCAGTAGTAACTGAGGAGAGGCACCAACGGAACTGGGGCCCTGGCAGTCCTCTGAGGTAAGGGTCTTAAGAGGAGGGAGGTAGAGGGTTTGCCTCGAGTGGGAATGGGGGTTTAGGGCTCAGAGGGAAAGATGATGTCAGTGAGACATGTGGCAGGACCCCGAGACACTGATCAAGGGCATGGATGTGTTCCTTTGTCCATGTTTTGGTTGGCTCTTCTGCCCACTGTTGACCCCTAAGGCTCAGTTGAATCAATCATTACAGGGCTTGGTGACCTTTGAGGATGTGGCTGTGTATTTCTCCCGGGAGGAGTGGGGGCTCCTTAATCTGACCCAGAGGAGCCTGTACCGTGATGTGATGCTAGAGAACTTTGCACTTATTGGCTCGCTGGGTAAGTCTCTCACACTCTTCCGCAGCAGACTGACCACCTCTGCCTTTTCCCCATAGGAAGGTGTGTGCATCCTAAAGCCCCACCACAGAGGCTGTTTCCTTCCCAGGTTCCCTGTGGTTGGAGCTATGGGTACTGGCATTGGGCTGTGTGTTCTTCCTCTGCCTCCTTCTTAGCAGCCTTGTTAGCAGCCTCAACAGCTGTTGCACTATAGCCTCCCGGAGTAGGGCTTGGGATGCAGGTATTTACAGTTTGCCCAACAGATTCCACTCAACCCTCCTTCTCTCTGTGACTCTGCTGAAGTCATGGCCCCTCTGTGCTCTGGGTGTTGCCTTCCTTCAAAGGAGATTTTTATAGGGCTCTCCCTGGGCCAAACTTGACCCATGAATTCGAATTAGTAGATCAATTTGGGGAGTATTGTTATCTTAATATCTTTCAATTCATGAACATGAGATATCTTTCCATTTATTTAGTCTTCTTTAAGTTTTTTCAACGTTTTGTAGTTTTCAGCGTACAAGCCTAAATTTATTCCTAGGTAGATTATTCCTTTTGATGCAATTTTAAGTGGAATTGTTGTCTTAATTTCATTTTAGATTTTTCAGTGCTAGTATATAAAAATAGAGATTTTTGTATACTGATTTTTGTGTCCTATAACCTTGCTAAACTCATTTATTAGTTCTAATAGTTTTTTTTTTTTTTTTTTTTAAAGATTTTATTTATTTATTTGAGACAGAGAGAATGAGAGAGAGCACATGAGATGGGGGAGGGTCAGAGGGAGAAGCAGGCTCCCCACCGAGCAGGGAGCCCGATGCGGGATTCGATCCAGGGACTCCAGGATCATGACCTGAGCCGAAGGCAGTCGCTTAACCAACTGAGCCACCCAGGCACCCAGTTCTAATAGTTTTTTTAAAGTCATATTTCATTTTTTAATTATTATTAACATATAATGTATTATTTATTTCAGGAGTACAGGTCTGTGATTCATCAGTCTTACACAATACACATCGCTCACCACAACACATACCCTCCCCAATGTCCATCACGCAGCCACCCCATCCCTCCCACCCCCCTCTACTCCAGCAACCCTCAGTTTGTTTGCTGAGATTAAGAGTCTCTTATGGTTTGTTTCCCTCTCTGGTTTCTTCTTGTTTCATTTTTTCCTCTCTTCCCCTATGATCCTCTGCCTTGTTTCTCAAATTCCACATATCCATGAGATTGTATGATAATTGTCTTTCTCTGATTAATTTATTTCGCTTAGCATAATACCCTCTAGTTCCATCCACATCGTTGCAAATGGTAAGGTTTCATTTTTTTGATGGCTGCATAATATTCCATTGTATATATATACCACATCTTCTTTATCCATTCATCTGTCGATGGACATCTGGACTCTTTCCATAGTTTGGCTTTGTGGACATTGCTGTTATAAACATTGGGGTGCAGGTGCCCCTTCAGATCACTACATTTGTATCTTTGGGGTAAATACCCAGTAGTGCAATTGGTGGGTCATAGGGTAGCTCTATTTTCAACTTTTTGAGGAACCTCCATACTGTTTCCCAGAGAGGCCACACCAGCTTGCATTCCCACCAACAGTGTAGGAGGGTTCTCCTTTCTCTGAATCCTTGCCAACCTCTGTCGTTTCCTGACTTGCTAATTTTAGCCATTCTGACTGGTGTGAGGTGGTATCTCATTGTGGTTTTGGTTTGTATTTCCCTGATACTGAGTGCTGTTGAGCACTATATGTCTATTGTCCATTTTGATGTCTTCTTTGGAGAAATGTCTGTGCATGTCTTCTGCCCATTACTTGTTTGCATTATTTGTTCCTTGGGTGTTGAGTTTGGTAAGTTATTTATAGATTTTGGGTACTAGCCCTTTTTCTGTTATGTCATTTGCAAGTATCTTCTCCCGTTCTGCCAGTTGTCTTTTGGTTTTGTTGACTGTTTCCTTTGCTGTGCAAAAGCTTTTTATCTTGATGAAGTCCCAATAGTTCATTTTTACCCTTGCTTCCCTTGCCTTTGGTGATGTGTCCAGGAAGAAGTTGCACAGCCGAGGTCAAAGAGGTCGCTGCCTGTGTTCTCCTCAAGGATTTTGATGGATTCCTGTCTCACATTTAGGTCTTTCATCCATTTTGAGTCTATTTTTGTGTGTGGTGTAAGGAAATGGTCCAATTTCGTTCTTCTGCATGTGGCTGTCCAATATTCCCAACACCATTTGTTGAAGAAACTGTCTTTTTTCCATTGGATATTCTTTACTGCTTTGTCGAAGATTAGTTAACCGTAGAGTTGAGAGTCCATTTCTGAGTTCTCTATTCTGTTCCGTTGATCTATGTGTCTGTTTTTATGCCAGTATCATACTGTCTTGATGATTACAACTTTGTAATAGAGCTGGAAGTCCGGAATTGTGATGCCACCAGCTTTGGTTTTCTTTTTCAACATTCCTCTGGCTATTTGGGGTCTTTTCTGGTTCCATACAAATTTTAGGATTATTTGTTCCATTTCTCTGAAAAAAGTTGATGGTATTTTGATAGGGATTGCATTGAATGTGTAGATTGCTGTAGGTAGCATAGACATTTTCATTTTCACAGTATTCTTCAAATCCGTGAGCATGGAATGTTTTTCCATTTCTTTGTGTCTTCCTCAATTTCTTTCATGAGTATTCCATAGTTTTCTGAGTACAGATTCTTTGCCTCTGTGGTTAGACTTATTCCTAGGTATCTTACGGTTTTGGGTGCAATGGTAAATGGGATCGACTCCTTAATTTCTCTTTCTTCTGTCTCGGTGGTGGTGTATAGAAATGCCACTGATTTCTGTGCATTGATTTTATATCCTGCCACTTTATTGAATTCCTGTATGAGTTCTAGCAGTTTGGGGGTGGAGTCTTTTTGGTTTTCCACATAAAGTATCATATCATCTGCAAAGAATGAGAGTTCGACTTCTTTGTCGATTCGGATGCCTTTTATTTCTTTTTGTTGTCTAATTGCTGAGGCTAGGCCTTCTAATACTATGTTGAATAGCAGTGGTGATAGTGGACGTCCCTGCCGTGTTCCTGACCTTAGTGGGAAAGCTCTCAGTTTTTCCCCATTGAGAATGATCTTCGCTGTGGGTTTTTCATAGATGGCTTTTATGATATTGAGGTATGTACCCTTTATTGCTACACTGTGAAGAGTTTTAATCAAGAAAGTATGCTGTATTTTGTCAAATGCTTTTTCTGCATCTATTGAGAGTATCCTATGGTTCTTGTGCTTTCTTTTATTAATGTAGTGTATATCATTGACTGATTTGCTAATGTTGAACCAGCTTTGCACCCAAGAATAAATCCCACTTGATCGTGGTGAATAATCCTTTTAATGTACTGTTGGATCCTATTGGCTAGTATTTTGGTGAGAATTTTTGCATCCATGTTCATCAGGGATATTGGTCTGTAACTCTCCTTTTGGTGGGGTCTTTGTCTGGTTTTGGGATCAAGGTAATGCTGGCCTCATAAAATGAGTGTGGAAGATTTCCTTCCATTTCTATTTTTTGGAACAGTTTCAGAAGAATGGGTATTAAATCTTCTTTAAATGTTTGGTAGAATTCCCCTGGGAAGCCATCTGGCCCTGGGCTCTTGTTTGTTGGGAGCTTTTTTTTTTTTTTTTTTTTTAAGATTTTATTTATTCATTTGAGACACAGAGACACAGAGAGAGAGAGAGCATGAGCAAGAGGAGAAGCAGAGGGAGAGGGAGAAGCAGGCTCCCCGCCGAGTCAGGAGCCCGATGTGGGGCTCGATCCCAGGACCTGAGCTGAAGGCAGACGCCTAACCATCTGAGCCACCCAGGCGTCCCTTTTGGGAGATTTTTGATTACTGCTTCAATTTCCTTGCTGGTTATGGGTCTGTTGAGGTTTTCTATTTCTTCCTGGTTCAGTTTTGGTAGCTTATATGTCTCTAGGAATGCATCCATTTCTTCCAGATTGTCTAATTTGTTGGCATATAGTTGCTCATAATATGTTCTTATAATTGTTTGTATTTCTTTGGTGTTGGTTGTGATCTCTCCTCTTTCATTCATGATTTTATTTATTTGGGTCCTTTCTCTTTTATTTTTGATAAGTCTGGCCAGGGGTTTATCAATCTTATTAATTCTTTCAAAGAACCAGCTCCTAGTTTTGTTGATCTGCTCTACTGTTCTTTTGGTTTCTGTTTCATTGATTTCTGCTCTGATCTTTATTATTTCTCTTCTCCTGCTGGGTTTAGGCTTTATCTGCTTTTCTTTCTCCAGCTCCTTTAGGTGTAGAGTTAGGTTGTGTATTTGAGATCTTTCTTGTTTCTTGAGAAAGGCTTGTATTGCTATATACGTCCCTCTTAGGACCACCTCTGCTGCATCCCAAAGATTTTGAACAGTTGTGTTTTCATTTTCATTTGTTTCCATGAATTTTTAAAATTCTTCTTTAATTTCCTGGTTGACTCATTCATTCTTTAGTAGGATGCTCTTTAGCCTCCATGTATTTGAGTTCTTTCCAACTTTCCTCTTGTGATTGAGTTTGAGTTTCAAAGCATTGTGGTCTGAAAATATACAGGGAATGATCCCAATCTTTTTACCGGTTGAGACCTAATTTGTGACCCAGGATGTGATCTATTCTGTAGAATGTTCCATGTGCACTAGAGAAGAATGTGTATTCTGTAGCTTTGGGATGGATAGCTCTAATAGTTTTGTTTTGTTTTTTTTGTGGACTCCTTGATAACTGTCCATATACATGACATCATGTCATCTGCAAATACATATATTTTTACCTCTTCCTTTGCTTAACTGACCTGGTTAGAACCTTCAGTACTTACTGAATAGAATTGGTGAGAGTAGACATCCTTGTCTTCTTCCCAGTCTTATGAGAAAAGCATTTAGTCTTTCACTAGTAAGTATGATGTTAGCTGTAGGTTTTTTGCAGTTGCCCTTTATAGGTGAGGAAGTTCCCTTCTTTTCTTAGTTTGTTGAGTGCATTAATCATGAAAGATCATTAGATTTTGTCTAGTGCTTTCCCGTATCTATTGAAATGGTCATGTGATTTTTATCCTCTATTCTGTTAACACCGTATATTACCTTAATTGGTTTTCATATGTTCAACCTTGCATTACTAAGACAAATTCCACTCTGTCATAGTTTATAACCCTTTTATGTATTTCTGGATTTGGTTTACTAGTATTTTGTTGAGTTTTGCATCTATATTCATAAGAGCTATCAATGTATAGTTTTCTCATAATGTCTTTATTTCGATTGAGCATGAGGGTAATTTTGGCCTCAATGGATGAGTTGGGAAATGTTCCCTTTTCTTCTGTTTTCTGGAAGAGCGTGTGAAGTATTTGTGCTAATTCTTATTTCAGTGTTAATATTCATCAGTGAAACCCTTCTGGGTCTAATCTTTTTTTTTTTTTTTTTTTTTTTCACTCCTGTGGGGGGAAGTTTTTTTTGTTTTGTTTGTTTTTAAGTATAATTAGACTTTCTATTTCTTCTTGAGAGTCAATTTTGGTAGTTTGTGTCTTTTTTAGTAATTTGTCCTTTTTTTTTTTGAGCTTTTATATTTGAGATTATTCTTTTTTTTTTTTTTTTTTTTTTTTTTAAAGATTTTATTTATTTTTTTGACAGAGAGAGACATAGCGAGAGCAGGAACACAAGCAGGGGGAGTGGGAGAGGGAGAAGCAGGCTTCCCGCAGAGCAGGGAGCCCGATGTGGGACTCGATCCCAGGACCCCGGGATCATGACCTGAGCCGAAGGCAGACGCTTAACGACTGAGCCACCCAGGCGCCCTGAGATTATTCTTCATTTAACTTTTAAAACACTACTATAGTTGAATATTAAAACAAAAACAATAGCAAGTAGTCAGCTATGATTATAGTCCTTCACTCATTCACTACTGCATATAAAATGCCAGCAGTGTTATTCACTGGCCTCATTAAGAGGTCTGACACTGAACACCACCCCAGGATGATGTTCATCTCCTCACAGGCTTCCCCATTTTAATGGTGTCGTCTTTCCTGATTTGGATCGAAGTCCACCAGTTCTACCTGGTCCATTTCATCAATCTCTTCTACTTCCTTCCTCTCAGGTAGGAGTTTTTCCAGCAAAGAGAGTTTGTCAGGAGAGAGAAAGCCATTCTCAGGAAAGTTTACCTTAAATTCGATGATTAGGCGACCCTTCTCATATGGTCTATGATAAATTGGCATGCCTTCATTTAGCACACACTTGATGTCTCCATGCTTGACAATTTGACCTGGGAGAGAGGTGATGACGATGGTTCGGTTGTCAAGAGTAGATATTGGCGGGGAGCCTGTTAAGCGTCTGCCTTCGGCTCATGTCATGATCCCAGAGTCCTGGGATCGAGCCCCACATCGGTCTCCCTGCTCAGCGGGAAGCCTGCTTCTCCCTCTCCCACTCCCCCTGCTTGTGTTCCCTCTCTCGCTGTGTCTCCCTCTGTCAAATAAATAAATAAAATCTTAAAAAAAAAAAAAAAGAGTAGATATTGGCTTTTGAAAGCCACACAGTGCTTCAACCAGCTGTATGTCCATACACATGAAAAGGTCTTCTCCTTGCCAAGTAAAAACAGCGTGGTCCTTCTGATCTAAAATAATGATAATATCTCCTGGTTCCAGTCGTGGTTCTTGGTCTCCTTCTCCATGGAATGTTATCTTCTGGCCATCCTTCATGCCGTTGTCAATATGAACTTCTAGAATCTTCTTCTCTTGAACTGTCTTCCTTGCATTGCAGCTTTTACATCTATCTTTGGGACTGATCCGTTCCCCATGGACCTGGCAATCCATGCACACAGATTGAATTTGCTGAACCATTCCAGGTCCTATCTGATGAATTCTTATTTGCATTCCAGTACCTTGGCAACTGGGACAACATTCGACTGCTCCTTTCTTACCACCTCGGCCTTCACATTTATTGCAAATCACATTCTTTTGCAAAGCTAGTTTTCTTGTTGCACCATTATATAAATCTTCTAAGGTTACTGAGAACTGATACACAATATTTTTACCTCTCCTTTATCTCTGCATCCTTCCTCCTCCTCCAAAAAACATATCAAAGATGCCCATGGGGGAGCCAAAACCACCACCAGCTCCACCTTCTTTAATTGCCTGTTCTCCTTTGTCATATAATTCCCTTTTCTTTGCATCAGAGAGTACTTCGTAAGCTTGAGAAATCTTAAACTTCTCTCCTTCATTTGGATTCTTATCAGGGTGGTACTTCAAGGCCAGTTTCCTGTAGGCCTTTTGCAATTCCTCTTGGGTGGCATTGGGTTTGACCCCCAAAACATCGTAGTAAGTGGTTTCTTTCACATTTTCTACAGCTGGTGAGAGGGCCGAGGCCGGTGTGGGGAAGTGGGAAGGAGCGCGTTGCTGGGCGCAGCTCAGGCAGCCGCCGCTCCTCTGCGTCTCACCGAGCGTTCTGGAAAGTTCCCAGTAATTTGTCCATTTTATCTAAGTTACCTAATTTGTGGGCATATGTACAGTTGTTCATAGTATTTCCTTACAATCCTTTCTCTTAGTTAGTGATGTCCCCTTTTTCATTCCTGTTTTTAATAAATTGATTCTTCTATTTTTTTCTTGTCAGTCTAGGTAGCAGTTTTTCAATTTTGTTGATCTTTTCAAAGATCCTAATTTTGGTTTTATTGATTCTCCTTTTCTAATCTCTATTTCATTTATCTCTGCTCGTTATCATTTCCTTCATTCTGCTAGCTTTGAGTTTAGTCGCTTTTCTTTTTCCTATTTCTTGAGGCCTAAAGTTAGGCTATTGGTTTGAGATCTTTTTAAATATGGGTGCTGTGACATAATAAGAAATAAATATTTTGTCTTTATCCCCAATTCCTAGCACAGCTCCTAAAACACTTGGAGTCTCTGAAGTGGTAAGAGTGTCTTTTGTGTGCTAATGGAATGACTGGTGGGTGGGAGCTCCTAGATAGCTTCAGGATAGGAAGTGGCCACCAAAAACACCAGGGCATGATAGGAAGGTTGGATTTTGAGCTACCCCCACCCCCATCCTTCCAGTCCCCCAGTCTCCCCAGCCTCTGGGGAGAGTAGAGGGGCTGGAGACTGAACCAATCACCAGTGGCCAATGATTTAACTAATTATACATCATAATGAAATCTCCATAGAAACTCCTAAATAACAGGGTTCAGAGAGCTTCTAGGTTGCTGAGAAAGTGGTGCCATTTGAGGGCATGGATGCCGTCTTACCCTCTGCTTCCTCACCCCCCACTCCCATCTCCACCCCTGTTATACTTTGCCCTTTGCATCTCTTCCATTGGGCTGTTCCTGAGTTGTATACTTTATAATAATCTGGTAATACTAAGTAAACTCTTTTCCTCAGTTCTGTGAGCTTGAGAAGGGATCAATAATTGTGGGAATCCCTGATTTATAGCCAGTTGGTCAGAAGAATGGGAGTCTGGGACATCCAACTGTTGTCTGAAGTAGGGGCAGTCTTGTGAGACTGAGCCCTTAACCTGCGGGATCTGATGCTGATTCCAGGTAGTTAGTATCAGAATTTAATTGAATCCTTGGACAGCACGTTGGTGTCTGAGAGTTGGAGAAGTGGTGTGGAACATCCGCCCTACACCTTACCCACATTTGGTGTTATGAGTAGGGGCGCCTGGGTGGCTCAGTCGGTTAAGCATCTGCCTTTGGCTGAGGTCATGATCCCAGGGTCCTGGGATGGAGCCCCACGTCAGACTCCCTGCTCAGCATGGAGTCTGCTTCTCCCTCTCCCTCTCCCCCTGCTTCTGCTGTCTCTCTCAAATAAACAAAATCTTAAAAAAAAAAAAAAAGAAGTGTTATGAGTAAAACAGCATGGAGTTCTTTTAGCTCTGATTTTCCCTCCAAGAACTGCTATGTCCCATTACTTTTGGTATGTTGTGTTTTCATTTTCATTCATCTCAAAGTGCTTTGTAGTTTTCTTCGTGGTTATTTAGAAGTGTTTTATTTAAATTCCATAAATTTGTGAGTTTCCCAAATTTCTTTCTGTTGTTGATTGCTATTTTAATTCGTTTGTGGTCAGAGAATAGACTTTGTGTGATTTCAGTCCTCTGAAATATATTGAGACCTTTTTTATGTCCTAGCAAATGGTCTGTTCTGGGGAATGTTCCCTGTGCACGTGAGAATGTGAGAATACATATTCTGTTGTTGTTATGTGGCAGGCTATATAGATGTCTGTTAAGTCTAGTTGATTTCTAGTGTTAGTCAAGTGCTGTGTGCTTGTTTGTTTTCTGCCTAGTGGTTCTGTCCATTATTGAAAGTTAGAAGTTGAAATCTCCAACTATTATTGTTTGTCTATCTTTTTACTTCATTTATGTCAGTTTACCTTCATGTAAGTTTCTTTCAAAATAAATTGTGGTAAAACACAACATGGGGTCTACCTGCTTAACAAATTTTTAAATGTGCAGAGGAGGTTTATTTTCTAATACTCCGTTTCCTTCATGGTTGGCATGATGACATGAGCTTCCTGGTGGGGGGGGGAGGTGGGCAAGGCTTGGCTTGGGCTGGCCTCTTATTACCTTTCTCTCTCCTAGGATTTGCACCTTCAAGGTCCCATGTGGTTGCCCAACTGGAGAGTGAAGAAGAGCTCTGGGTGCCCAACATGGTGGACTTGACACTGGGCAGCAGAGCAGAGGTCAGGAAGGGTCCTGGTCCTGGTGAGTAGGGCTAGGCGATGACTTGGTTTCAGTGATGAGCTCACAGCATGCTGGGTGTCTGTGTGCACTGGCATTTTGGTGCTGAGGCCAGTGACCACACACTATTCCCACCTTTCCTCTCCCTTCTGAACACACTGTGTGATCTTGCCATCTCTACCATGACTCTCAGGACCTATGTGTCCCTGGCCTCTGCCAGTGTAGAGCTGTCCACTGGTGACTTGAGATGTGTACATACCCTTAAATAATACTTGAACACCAGCTACTCTGTTACAGTTGTCTTTTCATTGGAGCAAACACATCCTCTTCATAGTGCTCCCTGTCACCAGCGGCTGAGGCCCTGCTTGAAACCATTGCAAGGAGTGACTTGGAGATCCCACCTCTTCTCCCTGCATTGCTCCCATCTTGTGTCCTCGTCCCCACTGAGGTCCTTGCTATTCTGTGATCTGGCAGAGCCCTGTTCTGCTGGGCCAGCCCTTTCTCACCCAGACTTTTCCTAGCAACCTCCTGGCAATTCTGTGGACTCCTTTTTGGTATGTCTGACATGTATTTGTGATGAAGGTGTCTCCTCCCTCTAATCCAGCTCTCAGTAACTGGCTTTTCTCTGTTTCAGGTTGTCCATGTAGACTGGAAGATGAGGAAGCCTCTCCAGAGCAGATCAAGAGCTACAAAGTCTACCTATCAGAGAAGCCCCTTCTGTGTGGGGAGTCTGGAAAGGACGTCCCTACCACCTTAGGCCTCCTCCAGCACCAGGCCACCCACAGCAAGGAGAAGCTACACAAGAGCACCAAGCCTGGGGAGGCCTTCCAACCCAGCTCCAGTTGCCAGCAGCAGCAGGGCCTCCACACCACACAGAAGGCCTTCAAGTGCAGTGACTGTGGGAAAGCCTTCCTGAAGGCTTTTGCACTCCTCGACCATCTGATAACTCACCCCAAAGAGAGACCCTTTAGATGCCTGAAAGTTGGAAATGCCCCCAAGGAGAAATCCACCCATGTTAATTACCAAAAAATTCACACTGGAGAAACATCCCATGTGTGTAATGAGTGTGGAAAGGTCTTCAGTTATCCATCTAAACTGAGGAAGCACCAGAAGGTTCACACGGGCATAAAACCTTTCAAGTGTGATGAGTGTGGCAAAACCTTCAACCGTAAAGATGCACTTGTTCTGCACCAGAGAATTCACACTGGAGAAAGGCCTTATGAGTGCAGCGAATGTGGGAAAGCCTTCAGCGTTCTGTCTACTCTTATTCGGCACCGGAAAGTTCACATTGGAGAAAGGCCCTACGAGTGCAGGGAATGTGGGAAGTTCTTTAAATACAACCATAGCTTCATTCTTCACCAGAGAGTTCACACTGGAGAAAGGCCTTATGAGTGCAAGCAATGTGGGAAAACTTACGTGACCCGCTCTGGCCTGTATCAGCACTGGAAAGTTCACACTGGAGAACGGCCCTATGAGTGCAGCCTGTGTGGGAAGACCTTCACCACCAGGTCCTACCGCAATCGGCACCAGCAGTTCCACACTGAAGGGAGAGCCTATGAATGTACAGAATGTGGGAAAGCCTTCAAACACAGTTCTACCCTCCTTCAGCACAAGAAAGTCCACACTGGAGAAAGGCCGTAAGAAGACAGGGTGTTGGAAAGCCTGTAGCCAGGGCTGGGCACCTTGTTCAACATGAAAGGCCTCACTCCAGAAAGGAGACTGAGGAGAGTAGCCATTTGAAAGCTACACCTAGCTTACCCCAGCACGTGCCCTGGGGTGGCAGGTGTGTAGGAAGCTTTCAGGAGCGAGGTTGCACTCCAGCCTGCCCAGGTTGTTGGCAGCGTTAAGTCACTGCTGGTTTCTGTGATAGAAGCCATCCCACTTCCACCACCTGGCAGGTGCTCAAGATGTGCATCAGTCATCTCAACGTGCTCTGGAACAGCAGACCTCTTAGTCCCCACTCTGTATAGGAAAGAATCATGAGTGGTGGAACCCAGAATGGGCCTCATTCCGCCCCTCCAACTGGTTTAGGTATGTCTGTGACCAGGCTCTGGTCAAGAGTAGCTGAGCTGTGTCTAATGGGGGCTTCCAGAGAAGGTTAATCATTTCCATGGACACGGTTGACACCGCACATGGTACCTGTCATGGATTTATCCACCCCTGGGACTGACTGTCACACACTTCCCTGGAATGTATGGTAATAAAAGCTTTATTGTTTAAGCCACTTTTAATATTGGGGGTTCTGATCACTGTGTGTGGAGGGATTGAGAACAAAACTGGGCCCTGAAGAGAGGGACTGGCTTCTGTGGGGAGGGGTCCCTGACTTTTGTTGCCTTACTGGGGATAGCAGGATGTTCATCTCATGGCCATTACCCTGGTCCTAAAATGAAGACCCTGCAGTCCTGGGATGTGGCCAATGCCCCTGGCATCTGTGCACACCATGGCCTTCATTGTTTTTGCTGCCAAGGGAGAGAAGTGGTTGAATGAACATATGTATCCATATCCTCTGTTTTTTGGGGTCTTTTGATTTTAAAAATTTTGGAAACTAATTTCCCAAAAGTTCAATAAGATATCAGTTCAGCAAAACTTGTGTGTTGTTTGTAGATGTGTCCCTGGTCCAAAAATTATGCTTCCTGTCAAGAAGAGAACTTGGAGGCATGTTTAGAGAGAGAACTGTGACCCTAGACTTGAGGGGCTTTGAACCACAGTGCTCAGCCATGTGTTGGGGTTGGAAACCACTATTGCCTTCTGTAACTGGTTCTTCCCGATCCCCCACCCTCGCCCCCAATGGTGGGAGAGGTGATGACCACACAGGGTAGAAACCCCAGGCAGGCTTAAAAAGTCAGGGAACTTGTGTGTCTCGGTGGCTCAGTCAGTTAAGTGTCTGACTATGTATATTTGCTTATTTAGACATTTCATATAAATGGAATCACACAGTATATGTTTTTCTGTGAATGGCTTTCACTTAGCATAATATATATATATATTTTTAAAAGATTTTATTTATTCATTAGAGACAGAGAGAGAGAGGCAGAGGGAGAAGCAGGCTTCCAAGGAGCAGGGAGCCCGATGCAGGACTCAATCCCAGGACCCTGAGATCATGACCTGAGCCGAAGGCAGATGCTTAACCATCTGAGCCACCCAGGCGCCCCTAGCATAATATATTTTTGAGGTTCATCTGTGTTGTAGCACATATCAGGACTTCATTCCTTTTTATGGCCAAATAATATTCTATTGTGTAGATATACCACAGTTTGTTTATTCATTCATCAGTTGATTGGGCATTTGTCTTTTTTTTTTAAGATTTTATTTATTTATTTGACAGAGACACAGCGAGAGAGGAAACACAAGCAGGGGGAGTGGGTGAGAGGTAGAAGCAGGCTTCCTGTGGAGCAGAGAGCCTGATGCGGGGCTCGATCCCAGGACCCTGGGATCATGACCTGAGCCGAAGGCAGACACTTAACGACTGAGCCACCCAGGCGCCCCGGGCATTATTCTTGTTTCCACTTTTTGGGTATTATGAAAAACGTTGCTATGAATATTCAAGTACAAGTTTTTGCGTAAGTATGTTTTCATTTCTTTTGGGTAGATAAATAGAAATGGAATTGCCAAACTGTTTTCCAGATTGGCAGCACCATTTTATATTTCCACAGCAGTGTATGAGTATTCCAATTTTTCTACTTCCTTATCAACACTTATTATTGTCTGTTTTCCCATAGGTACCCTAGTGGGTGTGAAGTGGTATCTCACTGTAGTTTTGACTTGCATTTCTTTAATGACTAGTGATGTTGAGCAACTTTTCATGTGCTTATTGGCCGTGTGTGTGTGTGTGTGTGTGTGTGTGTGTGTGTGTGTGTAGCAGAGGCCTGGCATCAGGCCAAAGGTTCAGGCATCAAAGAGAAGAGAGAAACTGACACCAACTTGGAGAGAACAATGCAGCAGAATTGGAGGAGTGGCAAAGTGGGGAAAGGTTGAGAAGACAGTGGAGAGTGTCCCTCATGGGGGAGGTCACAGGCCAAGGTCCAAGTGCAGGGAACTCCTGTTGGATGGAGCTCAGAGAACGATCATTAGTGAGGGCAGAATGGGCAGTGTCAGTATAAAGACCACGTCAAAACCCTGTAGGCACCGGCCTGCTGGATTGAGTGAGCTGGAAGTGTTGGAACTACTGAGCCCCACAGAGGCTGGTATCCAGAACAGCTCAGAGGTCAGAGTCATGAGACCTTTGCCTGGCATGTTCTGGCATCGCTGGCAAACATCTTCCTTCCCCAACAGACTTGTTGCTGTGTACTGAGCCCCAGTGGAAGACCAGGCCTATTCAAGGAAAGCACAGAAGATTCTTCAACCATGAGCTGGGGGCCATTTAATGAGGTCTAACCAGCCATCCACACTGTACAAAGAATTGAGCTGTGATGACCAGTGTCTATCCTACCCCATTTGCTTAGAAGGCTTGATCCTCAGTGGCTCAGTTGGCCTTTATCTCTGATCCCACATGAGTCCTCCATGTTGGTAAAAGACATTACATCCAGGAAGGGAGGCCTGAGCAGGGTGGGGGATTCCCCCAAACATCTCATTGTGCTAGGGAGTACTTGAGCAGCCCTGCTGTAATCTGATTACTGCAAGCCCATCTTGGGTTCCACCTCTAATGTGGCTATCATTCCTTGTCTCTGCTGGGCTTTTGGGAAAAGTCACCCTGAGAAGAGGTGGCAGTAGCACTGCCTTCCCACCCACCATGCAGTATGGATGGACACTGCACACCGAAGCCTCTCATGTCAGAAAACTCTTGGTCTTTCTTCCCCCAGGTCTCATGGAAGGGCCCAGGGGAACATATATGGCTCACCCACAGGTTTTGGTAAACTGCCTTTGTACTGTACAAAATGTTTTTTGAAACGGCTTCTAACATAAAATCAAAAGCCACATAAAAATCTGAATATCTGTCTCTTCCCAGAAAGCCAAGAGATCCGGGAAACTCATATTAACTCCACCATGTTGTCTCCCCACCCCTTAAAAAGGACAGACTTCCTTGGTGGCTACCAGAAGTGGAGTAATGAATGCCATGGCTATGTGATTCTCTAAAACTCTGGCTACTCACATAAACCATTCTCCTGACCATGAGCTCTATCCTCTTTTTTCTTTTTTTAAAGATTTTTATTTATTTGACAGAGAGAGACACAGCGAGAGAGGGAACACAAGCACAGAGTGTGGGAGGGGGAGAAGCAGGCCTCCCGCAGAGCAGGGAGCCCGATATGGGGCTCAATCCCAGGACCCTGGGATCATGACCTGAGTCGAAGGCAGATGCTTAACGACTGAGCCACCCAGGTGCCCCGAGCTCTATCCTCTTGATGATGAGGTTCCTGTGTGGTGACAGCCATGAGGTGAAGAGCTCAGGGAGAATACAGGAATTCATAAAACATTTGTTTGGATTTCCATTACGAGTGATACACAGGTCTGCAGGTCTTGAGTTATTCACTCTTATCTCACTTGGCCAGAGTCACCTGGAAGGTTTTTTTTTCTTTTTTTTAAATTTATTTATTTATTTGACAGAGACACAGCGAGAGAGGGAACACAAGCAGGGGGAGTGGGAGAGGGAGAAGCAGGCTTCCCGCGGAGCAGGGAGCCCGATGCGGGGCTCGATCCCAGGACCCTGGGATAATGACCTGAGCCGAAGGCAGACGCTTAACGACTGAGCCACCCAGGCGCCCCGGTTTTTTTTTTCTTTATAAAGATTTTATTTTTAAGTAATCTCTGCATCCACCTTGGGGCTCAATCTCACAACCTCAAGAACAAGAGTTGCATGCTCTACCAACTGAGCCAGCCGGGCACCCCAATCTGGAAGTTTTTGATGTACCTTTAGAATAGCCAAGTTCCCTTTAGTTTACCAGTCTGCTCCAAACCCAGTGTTTCTGGCTCCCAGATGGCCCCTGTAGATCTCAGATTAAGTTATACGTGCCTTACCCTGCAGAGCCTCAGCTAATGGAGAACTGTGGTGCTCCTTTGTCCCTAATGGCAGTGCTGTAAATTCCTCCCAACTCCCTCTTACCTCACACCCATTGTTTCTCTATCCACTGGGCCTCTACCCGCCTCCTAGGATCATATATCCTTATTAGGAACCAGAAGACAGCTTCTCCTCAGATGGGGAAACCCAGACATCTCTCTAGGAATTAGGGACCTGCCTCCTAATCCAACAGACCATTCTAATGTTGCAGACTAGCATCCTCCTTCTTCAGGGTGAGCTCTGGGCCTTCAGATAACTCTGAAACACAGGCCACTATGTTCACTTTATGAGCCTTTCAGTTTTTCCCAGTCCTTCAGATGCACTGCAAACCCTAACCCTATGTTCCTTCTATACCCCGAGGAAGATGTTGTTAGGTGCCCTGTCTCAGCCATCCCTCACTCTACCCACTTCTTTTTTCAACCTACCCCACCAAAACCCCCAAGATTAAAGGTGACGTGAGGGATGCCTGGGTGGCTCAGTTGGTTAAGCATCTGCCTTCAGCTCAGGTCATGATCCCAGGGTCCTGTGATCCAGCCCCACATTAGGCTCTCTGTTCAGCAGAGAGCCTGCTTCTCCCTCTCCCTCTGCCTGCCACGCCCCCAGCTTGTGCTCTCTCTCTGTGTCAGATAAATAAAATCTAAAATAAATAAATAAAGGTGTCTTGATCAGGGCTCCTGGGTAGCTCACTTAGTTAAGCATCCGACTCTTGATTTCAGCTCAGGTCATGATCTCAGGGTGGTGATTCTGAGCCCTGGGTCAGGCTCCACGCTGGGCATGGAGCCTGCTTAGGATTCTCTCTCTCCTTCTGCCCCTTCCATTCCTCTCTAAAAAAAAAAAAAGACTTGATTACTAAGGTCTTTATTATCATGCAGAATAGAGAACACCAAGATAAGTGGTTCCAGGGGAGGGTGATGTGTGAGCTCATTGGATACATAATTGGGGTTACATGCAGACAAGACAACATCCATGAGCAATGTGTATCTGAGAAGCCCAAACTGGACATCCCTCAAGGCCCCTCGACCAGCATGGGGTTAGTTCACTTCCTAACCATTTTAGAGACAATGGGAATGAAGTCATTCTAGTGGGCCCAGGACAATCCTGTTTCCCTCCAGGAAAGGGGAAGGGAGGCACAGGGAGCTGTTTTCTCCCTACATATGTAGATGACTGCTGCAAATATTTGGACCCAGGCAGGCTGGAAAGGGCTTTACGCTCCAGAGGGGAGAGAGCTCAGCCCTGGGCTGCTCAGAAAGGGCAGACTACCTTCTGAAGCCTTCTCCACAGTAGTGGTACATGCAGGTAACTTTTCTGTGGGTATTCTGCATGAAGTTTGACTTGACTGAAGATCTCAGAAGGACCATCTCTGTAAGGCTACATTCAGGTATGAATCCTTTTATGCTGAGCAAGATTGCAGAGGCGGCTGAAGATTTTCCCACAGTGGTCACACTCATAAGTCCTTTCTCTGGTGTGAACTATCTGGTGTCGAACAAGTGTAGATCTTTCACTAAAGGCTTTCCCACATTGGCTGCACTCATAGGGCCTTTCTTGTGTGTGAACTCTCTGGTGACGAACCAGGTGAGAGTTATTGCTAAAGGCTCTCCCACATTCACTGCATTCATAAGGCCTTTCTCCAGTGTGAACTCTCCAGTGATAAATGAGGCTGGACTTCCGGCTAAAGAATTTCCCACATTCACTGCACTCATAAGGTCTTTCTCCAGTGTGAACTTTCTGATGTTTAATGAGAATGGAGTTCTGGCTAAAGAATTTCCCACATTCACTGCACTCATAAGGCCTTTCTCTTGTGTGAACTCTCCAGTGCTCAATGAGACTGGAACTGTGTGCAAAGGCTTTCCCACATTCACTGCACTCATAAGGCCTTTCCCCGGTGTGAATTCTCCAGTGCTGAATCAGGCTGGAGCTGCGGCTGAAAGCCTTTCTACATTCACTGCATTCATAAGGCCTTTGCCCAGTATGTACTTTCTGGTGCTGAATGAGGGTGGAGCTATTGCTGAAGGCTTTCCCACATTCGGTACACTCAAAAGGCCGTTCTCCAGTGTGAACTTTCTGATGTCGAAGGAGGTGGGAGCTTTGGCTGAAGTCTCTTCCACATTCACTGCACTCAAAAGGCCGTTCTCCAGTGTGAACTTTCTGGTGCTGAGCAAGGTTGGAGTTATTGTTAAAAGCTCTTCCACACTCACTGCACTCATAAGGCCTTTCTCCAGTGTGAACTCTCCAGTGCTGAATGAGGGCAGAGCTGCGGCTGAAGGCTTTACCACACTGATTGCACTCATAAGGTCTCACTTGAGTGTGAACTTTCTGGTGCCGAAGGAAATTGGAGCTTTGGCTGAAGGCTCTTCCACATTTGCTGCACTCAAAAGGCCTTTCTCCAGTGTGAACTTTCTCATGCCGAGTGAGGTGTGACCTGTTATTAAAGGCTTTCCCACATTCACTGCACTTATAAGGCCTTTCTCCTGTGTGAATTCTCTGGTGATGAACAAGTGTGAGTTTGTGGTTGAAGGTTTTCCGACAATCACTGCACTCATAATATTTTACTCCAGTGTGAAATTTCTGGTGCTTCCTCAGTTTAGAAGCGTGAGTGAAGGTCTTCCCACATGCTTTACACACATGGCATGTTTCTCGATCATGACTTTTTTGGTGATTAACAAGGGTTGATTTCTCCTCTAAGGAATTTCCAACTGTTGGGCATCTAAATGGTGTCTCTTTAGAGTGAGTTCTCAGGTGGTTGAGGAGGGTGGAGGTCTTCTGAAAGGCTTTTCCACAGTTGCTGCACTTAAATAGCTTCTGTGTGGTATGGACTTTTGTGAGCTGCTCAAGATTAGAGCTGTGTGAAAAGGTCTCCCTGCACTCTGTGCTCCTTTGTGGCTTCCTGCCGCTGTCAATGGCTGGGTGCTGGAAGAGGTCATCGCTGTCCAAGGCATCCTTACCACCTTCCCCACAAGTGAAGAGCTTCTCTGACAGGTGAACTGTAAGATTTTCCACAAATGAATCCTCGTCCTTGTCCCATCTGAAGGGCTTTTCTCCACTGAGCTCCTTCTGGTGCTGGTGAAGGTTTGTACTGAACCAAAATTCTCTTCCACATGTTCCACATGTGTAGAGGGTCTCCTCAGGATATATTCTTTGATGTTCATTCAGGTGCAAAATGTCTTTCAAGAATGGGCCACACATATCACAGGTGTCAGCCTTCTGGGTGGAAGGATTTGCACTGGGCATCCTGATCTGTGACATCCCTTCTACAGAAGTATTCTGCTTGGAATGGGCCCCCTCATCTTCCACTCCATGCCAACAACCTGAAAGCAGAGAAGTTTCTGGCAAACTGAGTGTTCTACTTGGTGAAAAGGATGACTTCATTAGAAATGTGTGGCTGACATATACAGGAATGGGTCCAAGGGATGGTGACAGGCCAAGGGTCCAGAATAAGAATGAAGAGCCTACTGTGCAGGACAGGGCCTAGCCAAGCTACAGAATAAAGGAGGCCTTACTAGAGGCAAGGACAAAGAGAAGGACAAAGGACTTGTGTGTGTGTGTGTGTGTGTGTGCCAATAAGCACATGAAAAGTTGCTCAAGGGGCGCCTGGGTGGTTCAGTCGTTAAGTGTCTGCCTTCGGCTCAGGTCATGATCCCAGGGTCCTGGGATCGAGCCCCGCATCAGGCTCCCTGCTCGGCGGGGAGCCTGCTTCTCCCTCTCCCACTCCCCCTGCTTGTGTTCCCTCTCTTGCTGTGTCTCTCTCTGTCAAATAAATAAATAAAATCTTTAGAAAAAAAAAAAAGTTGCTCAACATCATCAGTCATTAAAGAAATGCAAATCAAAACTACAGTGAGAGGGCGCCTGGGTGGCTCAGTTGATTAAGCGACTGCCTTCGGCTCAGGTCATGATCCTGGAGTCCCTGGATCGAGTCCCGCATCGGGCTCCCTGCTCGGCAGGGAGTCTGCTTCTCCCTCTGACCCTCCCCCCTCTCATGTGCTCTCTCTCATTCTCTCTCTCTCAAATAAATAAATAAAATCTTTAAAAAAAAACAAACAAAAAAAACACAAAAAACAAAACTACAGTGAGATACCACTTCACACCCACTAGGGTACCTATGGGAAAACAGACAATAATAAGTGTTGATAAGGAAGTAGAAAAATTGGAATACTCATACACTGCTGTGGAAATACAGAATGGTGCTGCCAATCTGGAAAACAGTTTGGCAATTCCATTTCTATTTATTTACCCAAAAGAAATGAAAACATACTTATGCAAAAACCTGTACTTGAATATTCATAGCAACATTTTTCATAACACCCAAAAAGTGGAAACAAGACAAATACCCAATCAACTGATGAATGAATAAACAAACTGTGGTATATCTACACAATAGAATATTATTTGGCCATAAAAAGGAATGAAGCCCTGATATGTGCTACAACATGGATAAACCTCAAATATATTATGCTAAATGAAAGCCATTCACAGAAAAACATACTGTGATTCCATTTATATGAAATGTCTAAATAAGCAAATATACATAGTCATAAAGTATATTAGCAATTGCCTAAGGCTAAGGGAGAAGGGATGAGGGAGGATGGGGAATGACTGTTAATGGGTACAGTTTCTCTTTAGGTGATAAAAATGTTCTAAAATTAGATTATGGTGGGGCACCTGGGTGGCTCAGTTGTTAAGCATCTGCCTTCGGCTCAGGTCATAATCCCAGGGTCCTGGGATCGAGCCCCACATCGGACTCCCTGCTCTGCGGGAGGCCTGCTTCTCCCTCTCCCACTCCCTCAACCTGTGTTCCCTCTCTCGCTGTGTCTCTGTCTGTCAAATAAATAAATAAAATCTTTAAAAAATAATAACAATAATAATAAAATTAGATTATGGTAGTATTTATACAACTGTGCAAATACACTAAAAATCACTGAATTATACACTTTATGAACTTTGTGGTATACTCAATAAAATTATTTTTTTAAAAAAAGTCTCATGGGAGGGCGCCTGGGTGGCTCAGTTAGTTAAGCGACTGCCTTCGGCTCAGGTCATGATCCTGGAGTCCCGGGATCGAGTCCCGCATCGGGCTCCCTGCTCGGTAGGGAGTCTGCTTCTCCCTCTGACCCTCCCCCCTCTCATGCTCTCTGTCTCTCATTCTCCCTCTCTCAAATAAATCAATAAAATCTTAAAAAAAAAAAAAAAAAGTCTCATGGGAGAAGGGACAGAATCTAGGCATGGCCCCATACCGGGTCACCCAGCCATGAACTGGTCAAGCTTAGTGGGATCCATCAGGCAGATGATAGGTGCCTGATCCCCAACCTCTCCTCCCACAAGGCCCCTGGGCAACAGCTATTGGGACTATTCATGAGGCTGTTGAGAGACATGGAGAATGCACACAGCCCAGTCCCAGCACCCACAACACCTATAACAGGAAATCTGGTAAGAACCAGTGCCTGGGGTCCAGCTTTGGGATGAACAGAAAACTTTCTGTGGGAAGAAGGCAAAAGGGCAGAAGCTGGTCACCATGCTGGGGTGCGGCAGAAAGGCCTTACCAAGTGAGGTCATGAGCTCCAAGTTCTCCAGCATCACATTGTGGTACAGGTGCCTCTGGCTTGCATCAAGAAGCCCCCACTCCTCCTTGGAAAAATACACAGCCACATCTTCAAAGGCCACTGGGCTCTGCGATGACGAGACAGCTAAGCCAGGGGGCCAACGGATGGGCTGAAAAACAAACAAAATAGTTAAATGGAGTCATCCAGGCCCTTGATGTATGGCTCAGAGTTCTGCTACATCTACCACTGGCATCTCCCCTTCTTGTGACCCCCTCAGTCCATCCTTCCCTTACTCACTTGCAGCTCCTCCTCCTCCTCAGGCCCCCATCTCAGAGGAGATAAGAGGCCCTGGCACCACTGGTGTCCCTCTCTCCTTGTAGTCCCACTGGTCACTGCATCCAGGCCAACACAATCCAGAGGAACAAAAAGCAGGTGGGCAGACAGATGCTGTCTGAGCTCTGGGCTGGCCAGGAACCCCTCCCCACACTAAACAAGCTCTCTTGTGTTGTGTTTCTCATCTCTCCAGATCACACCTCCCAAGTATAAAAAAATTCAGACTCTCTTTTCTCCCTTAAGCCTCTAGTATCAGGGCCCCGAGCACAATGGTTCACATTCCCTTACCTTGTACATGTCACTCTTTGGACTATACCATCATCATATCTACCCCCCCAGCCCCCACCCCCTCCCTGTCCACACCACAGGCATCTATTAGTCTCTATATCCCACTATGCACATGGCCTACCCAACAAAGGCAACCAGGATCCAACACTGAGCCTGGCTTGCCTCACATCTCCAAAAACCACAACTGCCAGAAACAACCTTCACTTCTAGTTAATGCCTCCCCTCCTGGCCCTGTTGCTTCAGCCTTCAGTTCTCCAGAACCATGAGTAGATCTTAAACACCGCTGCTCTCTTCCACCTCTATCCTTATACATGCCGTCCTCTCACCAGTCATAGCTGTTCTCACTCTTCCTACTAGACAAATCCCAGATCTACTGCCCCCCCACCATTGGCTTGGGGACTCTTAGCTTAGACTGACCCTTTCTACCCCTGATTATTCTCCAGCCTGACACCCACTCCCTCCCCCACCCCAGTCCCCAAGGAGGATGGCCACAAAAACCCGGTGAGCTATAGAGAGGTAAACTGGTCTCACCTCAGGCCCCACTGTCATCCTACCTCTGTTACTTTCATGCTTCATTTTTTCATCCCAGGTCTAGTCTCTGGTCAGAGGCTTGATCACCATTCTGGTCAACCCACAGCCACACATAATGTCCACACACAAGTCTTCATCCCTTGGATGTCTCCAGCCTGGACTTGATATAAAGCATACTTGGTACCTCAATTTGGCCGTCTGTAGGATACATCAAATACAATATGGCCAAAACCCAAATCTTTGCCTTCCCCCTGATATCAACTCACTCTAACTTCCACATCTGAAAAACCTATCTGGGTCCAACCCACTGCTTCACATCAGGAAATCTAGTCCACTCTAGTTAAAAAGTTAAAGAGCCAACAATTTCTCCTACTTCCACCTTTGGTCCAAAAGCACAAACACCTGAACTATTCCAGTCACTCAATGAAAGACTCAGTGGTCTTCCTGCCTCCAACCTCACCTCTACCACCCCCTGACCAAATCTGTTCTCCACTCGGCATCCAGAGGGAGTTTATTAAGACCCGAGTCACTCTCTCGCTGTGTCTCTCTCTGTCAAATAAATAAATAAAATCTTTTAAAAAATAAATAATCAATTTAAAAAAAAGACCTGCATCAGATCACCTCCCTTCTCTGCTCTAAACTTTCCACACTCCCACCACACTCAGAATAGAGACCCAGCTCCTCAGCTTGCCATTCCAGACCAGTATCTGTCCCCTGCTCTCTACGTCCACCAGACAAAATACAGACCTGCAGTTCCCTGAACACTTTCATCTTATACTCACCTCCAAGAAATTTGCACATGCTGGTCCCTGTGCTTGGGACACCCTTCCAGACCTTATCCCATAGGATTCCGGAAATGTGAATGTAAGGGGGAGGTTATCAAGAGGATGTGACTGTCAGCTGACCCATGTATGAGCTGGACCTGGGCAATGGGAGGCTTGTCATCACCTCCAGTCCTTGGAATGTGTATTCTTCCCCACTCCCAGAAATTCCCCCCAGGGACATAGCCTTGAGATTGTGATGTGGTGCTGAAACCATCTGGATGATATACGTGACTGAACCAAGTTAAGGTCTCTGTATAAACTTAAGATTCAGTGGGCTGATGTGGTCTACTCTTCTTGTGGCTGTCCAAGGCAAGCTTGCTGTGTACCTGCCCTTGCTTATTAAACCTGCCACCTACTAATCTGGAGTGACCTGCCTCTTTCTTCACTTTCTCCCTGCCCTCCACCTACGGGGTCGGTGTCAGATTACACCAGGGAAGCTCCCGAGGAGGTTGCCAACTAACAGTGAACCCCTCCATATAACCTCCGGCCTGGATTCCGGACGCTAGGAAAAGTGATTCTCTGGGCTCCAGACGCAAGTGTAGGTGAAGAGTCCCGTACAGGGGCTCCAGGATCAGGAGGACAGGGATCCCAGCGGGTGAGGGGCTGGGGCACCCTCCACTCACCTGCCCCGGGTCCATCAGCGACGCTGCTGGCCTGCTCAGTCTGTGGGTTGGGCGGGACCGTGCGAGGCGGCGACAGTGACAAACAATGAGGGCTCATCCAAACCCTCAAACCCCCACTGCCCGGGGTGACCGCGGGCTGACGGTCACACTAAGGGCCTCAGTCTTCCCCAGTACAGAATGCACCGAAGGACCTGGGAGCTGCATCCCGGGGCCGTGGGACGAAGGCGGTGTGTGGTGGCTCGTTACCTCCGTTCTACATCTGGGGAAACCAAGGCTCAGGAAGAAGGAGCCATTAGCGGAGGGGGGAAAGTGCGTGCAGTGATGCGGTGACAGTCCCGGCACTTCCCTACCCGCATCTCTGGTCCCAGCGGCCACCTGCCAAGCAACCCACCAACCGCGAAGTGAAGAGTGCATTGGCGACGCGGAAGTCCCGCCCCATCCTCCGCTGCTCTCGCAGAAACGGCCGGACTCTGAGCAAGCGGCGGCTCGAGGCCCGCAGCCCACACGACACTAGGTCCCTGAGCCAGTCGCGGTGCCGCTGGGTCGTTGCCTAGGTGATCAGGACTGGCGCCCGCCGCGTCGCTACTTACGCGACGCAAACTACATTACCCAGAAAGCCCCTCACCGAGCGTCCGCTCGGGGTATCCCGGTAAGCGCCCGGGGAGGGGCGTTTCCGAGCGCCCCGGCTGGACTCTGGCCAATGAGGGGCTAGGGGAGGGGCGCTTCCGGGACGGCCGCGGTCCTGTGGTCGCCACTTCCGGTATCCGGCCATTTCTTTGGCAGTTTGCCGTTTTATCCGAATTGGCCGAGGGACCTTGCTGCCAGCCCGTGGACTGTGTCCGGGAGGCTCCGCGGGCCTGTGGGCGTGATGAGTGAGCGGATCGACTAGTCCCGGCAGAAGCATCGTATCCTGGGCCCCACCGACTGGACTCTGAGTCCCAGCGTCCTAAGTCCCCGACTGAGCTCCAGCCTCGATGTTGAGGACAATGGAGCGTGCGCAGGTGCCGAGTCTTCATTCCAGAATCCAGTATGTTAAGATGTAGAGGGTACAGGCAGAGGGAGCTGCATGCGCAAAGACCCAGAGGTGAGACTGACCTGAGAACACTCAGGAAATTTCTTGTCTTCCATTGCAGGGAACCAGGAGCATGAGAGGAGCCCTGCCTCTATTCCCGGGTCCTGGGAGTCATAGAAATTTTTTAATAGAAGAGGGATGTCCATGAAATGATTTAGGATTTTGAAAGTATCCCAATGAATACCCAGTAAACATACTGAGTGAACACACTGGTGGGAGAGGGGTTGTGGCCAGGCTGAAAACAGGGAGATTCATGAGGATGCTGCTGCAGTATTCGTTGGGACAGTTATGGTGGTGGCCTGTCCAGAGCACAAGCAGGAGAGGTCAGAGAAGTGATCAGATTTCGGTTAGATTTTCAAGATGGAATTGATGGGATTTTGTGCTACATGTGAGGAGTGAATGTAAGTGGTGGATAAAGGATCATCCCAAGGGTTTACGAGGGATCAGGTACTACTGCTCATTGAGATGGGAGGTTGGCAGGAGGAGGATGTTTTGGGGAAGATTAGCAGTTAGATTTTGTAGATGTAGAGTCCGAACTGTCTGGAGACCTCTGAGTGGGGGTGACACATGTACCTGTGAACACACAGGGAGTTCTGGTTTCGCTTCGGATGTCCAGGCTGCAGTCCAAGGAAGGGCCTGAGAATGGCATTTTGGAAGGAGAGTCTTAAATTGTGGTTACAGATGAATGGCCCTGAGGTGAATGTGGGGCGTCCAGACAAAGGCCCAGTGGCTAGGTGGAGGAGATTGGTGCAGAAAAAGAGAAGCACTGTCCAAACACCAATGGATCTGGGGAGAGTGCACATCCAGGAGGGCCCACCCTCCGAGGGTGAGCAGGCATGTCAGGGGACAGGGTTTGGGACACATAAGGGGAGGTGGCTGGCAGGACAGACTGGGGCCCCAGGTCCCATGCCCAGTGCTTAGATCACAGCCATCTGCTCCCTGGCCTGGTATTGCAGAGCCCATTGACCTTTAAGGAGAAGGATACGTATGTCTTTTAGAAAAAGTGGGGCTCCTTCATAAGGCGCAGTGGCGGTACAGGCATGGTCCTGTCCTCAGCAGGTTAGGCCAGTGCGTTCCCCGTGGGATTTGCTGCTGGCCCATGTTTGACACCTCTTCTCCCAGACTGCTGCATGAGCAACCCCAACTCCTTTTGCCTCGGGACCTTTTTATCATGGTCAAGGGTCAAAAATATCACAACCCGCAGAGGCGATCACATCCAGCCAGGTTATTTTCTGGCCAAGAAACCCCATCAGGGCCTGTTGCTTTTCTGTCAGGAAAAAACCCCTCCAGCAGGTTTTCTTGTCAGCCCCTGTGATGGCACATGAGCACCAACATGGTCATTGATTGTGGGGACAGTGAGCTTTTCTGCTGAGATCTTGCCTGGTTCTTCATTTTGTGAGCTTCAGTTCTCCAGATGCATTGGTGATCCTCACCTACCTTGCTCTGTCACAAACCACTTGATCCCCCATAAGAATGACTGTCTGTACTACCCTAAATGTGGTCACCCAAGTTGAACTTGGCAAGGAGACCTGAACAGGGCAGCTTGAATCGTATCTTGACCAGAGAGGCCCCTGGAGGACCAGTCCTGGTCAGCACAAAACTGGTATGGGAGGGCTTGCAGGGCTGATCTCTCGTGGGGTGCCTGACCTATGCCCTCCGTTCCCCTGGTGCCAAAGTGAGTAGCCATGCCTCTTTTCTATCATTCTCACCCCTTTCTGACACTCCATTCTACTTTCCCTTGACTCTTGTCCCCTGGCTGATCCCTCTGTGTCCTTTGCCTTACAGCCTTTCTCCTTCTCCCCTCTTCTGGCCAGGTCCCTCACCAGTAGCCTCCCCTTAACATGTCCTGAGCTGATACATATCTTTAAGTAGTTCTTGAAAATTTGTTCCTCCATGAGACTGCTTGTTCCCTCAAAGGAAAGTGGACACAGTGTCACTGGCTGGACCACCCTCACTGCACAGCTCTTGCCTATCACCAGGCCCTGCCAACTCGACATTTTGCAGAACCCACAGAGAACTGACACTGAAGAGACACCCAGTAAACACATGTTACCTGGAGAGGTGTTCAGTCACCAAAAACATTTCAGAATGGGAAAAAAAAAATCCCAAGTACGTTGGGAGGGTGGGGAGGTCATCACCTTTGCCTCCATCCTGAGAAAGCAGGAGGACATTCATATCTTCAAATATTGTGAGTGTAGTAACACGAGAAAGCCTCCAGCCAGAGCTCTATTCCTTTTGAGCACCAGAATGTTTTCCTTGAGAAAGCCTTTATAAAGGCAGGGAGTATGGCCCAGCCTTGAGCAAAATTTTGCTTCCCCCTGCACTAAAGGACTCAAGTGCAGAGAATGTGGGCATCTGCTCCAGAGCTCCATTCTTTTTAGCACCAAAGGATTCGTATCAGAGAACAGTTGTACAAATGCAGTAACTTTCAAGAAAATATTAAACCTGTTTCACACAATCCCCATTGGAGAAAGGCATAATGAGTACAGCTGATGTTGGAAAGCCTTCTGTCACAGATTTAATCCAATTTTGCAGCAAGTTACTGCATTGTGAGTATAGTGAGTAGGAGAGCAAAAAGCTGCGGCTCCTGCCATGTTCTGCATAGAAATACTAACACTGGAGAAAGCTCCTGTGTGTACAGCCAGCCTGGGAGAACAGGTGGCCACAGCTCCTGCCCTGCCAACACCAACAGCTTCACTAGAAAAAATCCATTTGAGAGCAGTGAATGTGGTAAAGTCTTCAGCTGCTCTTTTCTTTTTTTTAACATTTTAAATAATCAGCCTATTTTAAAAACTTCATTCAATATAAAAGAATTAATAACTGAGAACGACCCTACACGAGTAGCCTTCAGTCACAAGTTGGACCTCATATAGAAGAACCTCACCTGGGGAGACACTCACTCCATGACTGCCCTGTGTGGGGGGAAGCCTGTAGGGGCCACGTTGTACTTTGTGACCACTTGTTGCACTGCTGGGTGCTGTGGAAAAGCCCTCCTGTGTTTGATGGTCACCTCTTCTTGCTCAGCATAAGCAGTGCCTGTTCCCTGCTTGCCTTCCCCTGGGGGGATGGTGGTGGCCCTGCACCCATTGAAGTGGTATCATGGTGCTCACCCATGACTGAGTTTGACATGGACATGACTCCTGTTCTAAGCAAGGGGCCTGATGGAATAGTTTTTGGAGGGCTTCTGGGTAAGTTTCCCATTGTTTATGGGCCTTGTGAAATCTGCTTCTGACATCCATGGTGCCTTCATTGAGCTTCTTCAGGTACTCCTAACAGTTTTTATGCATTCCTGTCATCACCCAGCTCTGGTACCATGACCTCACACTGCTCTGGACCATTTGATAATGAATATATCACCAGTTAATTCACCTTTGATATTAGAGTCCTGTTTAGCAGGAGTGCGTTGAGAACATGACAGAGGTGTTCTTAGATTGGTCATCAGGGTCCCTATAGCACCTCACAGAGGGCACAGCAGCAAGGCATGGCGCATCTCTGTCCAGATGTGACTCAGTTTACATTCGTACCCCGTGTTCCCTGGCAAAGAATGAAGCCTGTGTGTTTCTGAAGCTTCGGACCTGGAGTTCACCTAGAAAAGGTAGTGATGGGTCTGGAAGAAGCAAGATGATGTTCTGTGTTTCAGGGAGTGTCTTTCCCACCTCAGCAATGTTGAAAGGGAGCACCCTGAAGGCCAGATCCTAGTAATATATCACCCACTTGTGTTTGTATAAGAATGAAATGAGTACTGTTAATGGGTAAAGAAAACTGAGTGTGAGGAAAATAGGACATGGGGGAGCCTGGCACACCATTTTGATGTCTGGGCCCTTGCAGGATGAAGGTTTGCAGAGGGTCTTAGGATCTGTATGTCTCCCAGAGCTGTACTCCTAACCAGTGTTTTATGCATTCCTGTCATCTCTTAGTGGGCTGGATACTTTTGGTTATCACCATGTGGTCAGGAACTCCAGGACTGTGAGAAAGAATAGCCCATAGTCCTGTTTGTTAAGTGGCTTTATTGAAGTGTAATTTACATATTATAAAATATACCCATTATAAGTGCATAATTAATGACTTTTAGTAGATTTATAGAGTTGTACAACCATTATTATCTTACCCCATTCCCATTGCCCTAGAATGTTCCTTTGGACACTTTTACAGCCAAAACCCACTCCCGTCCCCAGCCCCTGGCAACCACTAATCTACATTATGTATCTATACTTTTGCCTTTTCTGGATATTTCGTATCAATGGAATCATATAATATGTAGCTCTTTGTGTCTTGTTTCTTTTTTTTTTTTTTTTAAAGATTTTATTTATTTATTTGAGAGAGAGAGAATGAGAGACAGAGAGCATGAGAGGGGGGAGGGTCAGAGGGAGAAGCAGACTCCCTGCTGAGCAGGGAGTCCGATGCGGGACTCGATCCCAGGACTCCAGGATCATCACCTGAGCCAGAGGCAGTCGCTTAACCAACTGAGCCACCCAGGCGCCCTGTGTCTTGTTTCTATCACTTAGCATAATGTTCTTGAGGTTATTCATGTTATTTGTATATATCAGTATTTTATTCCATTTTATTCCCTTGTATGGATATACCACAGTTTATCCGTCATTAATTGATAGATTTTGAATTGTTTCCAGTTCTTGGCTAATATAAATAATGGTAGTAGGCACATTTGCTTCCAAATCTTTGTGTAGACATATGTTTTTGTTTTGCTTGGGTAGATTCTATAGGAGCCAAGGGCAGGCTGCCTCAAGATGGGCCACTTTAGCATAAAGATTTTTTAGATTTAAAAGTTATCAAGGGGCGCCTGTGTGGCTCAGTTAGGCGTCTGACTCTTGATCTCAGCTCAGGTCTTGATCTCTGGTCGTGAGGCATTTGGGCTCTGCACTGGGTGTGGAGCCTACTTAAAAAAAAAAAAAGTAATCAAAACCCTGGCTGCCTCAGTTGGTTGAACAGCTGCCTTAGGCTCAGGTCTTGGCCCTTTTTTAAAAAAAAAAAACAACAAAAACAAAACAAAACAAAACAAACCCCAGCAGATGTAGGAAAAGCTCTCTGCCTTTCTCACAACTGCTTAATTTACATTGGAAAGGAGATCCTGTAATAGGAAGAGAGTTATTAACAGAGATTGCCCTTTACTTAAGGGACTTACCTGCATAATAGAGCAACCTTGTGTTTCCAAACCTTTCCTTTCAACTTCTTGCTAAGGGGCTTTCTCCCCTATCCTTAGACTTCTACCCTTAGCTCATGTAAGCTTCATGTTGCCTCACTGTCTTTGGAATTTCATGTCTGTTGATTCCCTGTATGTATGCCCATTAAATTTGATTTTCTCCTGTTAATCTGTATCATGTCAATTTGATTCTAAGTCCAGTTAGAAGGACCATAGGGCAGAGTAAGGTCTTCCTGCCTGACAATTCCTAGGAGTGGGACTGCTGAGTCATATGTTAAGTTCATGTTTGTCTCTTTACTGCCAAGCTGTTTTCCAAAGTGTCTCTACCATTTTATATTCCCACCAATACTGTAGGACTGTTCCGTTTTCTCCACCTTCCTGCCAATACTTGGTGTTGCCATCCTAGTGAGTGTGAAATGGTATCTCAAAGGATTTTTTTTAATTGTGGTAAAATATACATAAAACTTCTATTTTTAAGTGTACAGTTCAGTGACATTAATTCACACAGTTGTACAACTGTCACCGCTATACATGTTTACAACTTTTTCATTATCCTAAACTAAAACTCTACACCCAACAAATAATAATCTCAAGGGGTTTTTAATTTATATTTTCCTAATTAATAATGATGTCAGGCATCTTTTCATGTGCTTTTTAACTATTTATCTTCTTTGATAAAATGTCTATTCAAATCTTTTGTTCATTTTTACTTGGGTTGTCTTCTTTTTTTTTTTTATTTTTTTTAATTTTTTTTTAAAGATTTTATTTATTTATTCATGAGAGAGAGAGAGAGAGAGGCAGAGGCAGAGGGAGAAGCAGGCTCCCCGCAGAGCAGGGAGCCCGATGCGGGACTCGATCCCAGGACCCTGGGATCATGACCTGAGCCGAAGGCAGACGCTTAACCGACTGAGCCACCCAGGCATCCCTACTTGGGTTGTCTTCTTATTGAGTTGTACAAATTCTTTATTTATTCTGTATCAAGACCCCATATTTATGTACAGGTGTTTATTTCCTCTTGGTCTGTGGCTTGTTTTAATTTTCTTAATGACATCTTTTGAAGAGCAATATTTTACTTTTTCTTTAATGTAAGCTTTGAGGCCAACATGGGGCTTGAACTCACAACCCTGAGATCCAAGAGTCGCTTGCTCTACCAGTTGAGTCAGCCAGGTGCCCCTTGAAGAGCAATATTTTACATTTTGATGAAGTCTATGTAGAGGCTGCTTTTAGGCAAACAGGCCTAAGCAAGGGAATGTAGAAAGAGCCCATAGTGACCCCCTGGCTGAATAAGGACAGGCCCATCAGGCGGCCCACCACAAAATATCCATAGGCCCAGGAGGCCTGGGTGGCTCAGTCGGTTGAGCATCAGACTCCTGATTTCAGCGCAGGTCATGATCTCAGGGTCGTGGAATTGAGCCCTGCGACGGGGCTCTGCACTCAGGGGGAGTCTGCTCAGGATTCTCTCCCTTTCTCTCACCCTTGCCACCGCCCCCCCCCCCGCCACCACTCACATGTGCACATGTGTGTTCTCTCTCTTAAATAAATAAATCTTGAAAAAAAGATTCCATAGTAGGCTACTTACACCTAGCCACAGTTACCAAAAAGGTGAATTCCATATGTCACCACTGTCCTTATCTTCCTCCTTTAAAAACAGCTCCTGCCCCTGTCGGTGCTGACCTGCCCACCCTTCCTTGTGGTGTAGTCAGTAAACTTCTATCTCCTTTATTCTGCCTCAGGTGACTCCTTTCACCTTCTGTGCCACCGATTTCCACCTGATCTTCGCCCCACATTTGGGGTTCCCCATCTGATCGGGAGACACCCCATTTAGACACCACAGTCTAATTTATTAGTTTTTCCTTTTACATATTGCCTCCTGGTTTCATATCTAAAAAATTATTTGCCTAACCCAAAGTAAACATGTTTCTCCTATTTTTCTTCTATCAGCTTTATAGTTTTAGCTCTTATATTTCCATTTATGATCCATTCCATGGTAACTTTTATGTATAGTGTTAGGTAAGGGTCTAAATTCATCTTTTTGCATGTAGATATCTAATTTTCCAAGAACTGTTTGTTGAAAAGGCCATCTTTCCACATTGTACCTTTGTTGAAAATCAATTGAGTGAAGTTATTTCGGTACTCTCAAGTCTGTTCTGCAGATCTGTACGTCTGTCTTTATGCCGGTGCCACATTGTCTTGATTACTGTAGCTTTATAGAAACTTTTGAAATTAGGTAAGGTAAATCCAACTTTGTTCCTTGTCAAAATCGTTTTGGCTGTTGTAAGTCTTTATCTATATGAATTTAGGATCATCTCGTTAGTTTCTACTGAAAATGTCAGCTGTGGTTTTGATAGGGATTGCATGGAATCTGTATATCAATTTGGAGAACACTGTCATCTTAAAACGAATCAGCTAATCCATTAACGTGGAATGTTTCTCACCAATTTCTCTTAGCACTGTTTTATAGCTTTCAGAGTACTTTCAGAGAATTGCACTTCTTTTGTTAAACTTATTCCTGTTTCATTCTTTTTCAGGCTACTGTGAATGGAATTGCTTCATTAATTTCATTTGATGATTTGTATGGGAAACTGAGCAGCTCTGCTTTGTTTTTGTTTGTTGCATATATATATATATATATTGCATATATTTGCATATACATATATATTTTTTAGAGAGGGAGATAGAGATAGAGGGGGAGAGGGAGCAGGGGCATAGAGGGAGAGGAAGAGAATCTCAAGCAGATTCCACGCTGAGCTTGGAGCCTGGACGCAGGGCTTGATCCCACGACCCTGACATCATGACCTGAGCCAAAATCAAGAGACTTTAACTTCAGGTACACCTGGGTGGCTCAGTCGGTTAAGCATCTGCCTTGGGCTGAGGTCATGATCCCAAGGTTCTGGGATTGAGTCCTGCATCAGGCTCCTTGCTCAGTGGGGAGCCTGCTTCTCCCTCTGCCTGCCGCTCCCCCTGCTTGTGCTCTCACTGTCTCTCTTTCTGACAAATAAATAAAATCTTTAAAAAAAAAAAAAAGACACTTTAACTTCTTCCTTTCCAATGTATATCCTAATTTGCATTTCTATCCTATGCCCTCCTGGGAAAGGCTGAAAGATTCTCTGCTCTAAGTCTTTTAACTCAGATACCAAACGCTCACCTGGGGAAGGGAGAAGTGGTTCTAAAAACCTTATAGTGATGCAGAAGAAACTGCTGATCTCTTGTTCTAGAGGATGTTTCATATTTCATAGCATACCCCCTGCAACAATGGTAGGAAGCTCTTCTCCCGGGCTAAAAAGACATGCCCTCTAGGCACCAGACCCTGTTAGGCAGGGTTACCTCCTGCATTCATATAAGAACTAGGTGGGTATATTAAGTGATAATCACTGGGTCTGAGGAAACAGGGATTGGAGACTGGCAACCTGGAGTGCCTGTGCTTTGTCTATGGGGCACCATGACTCTGCTTTGATGACCGTGTCCGTGTGGGGTGATGTTGTACAGAGTTTCTCAGGACCTGCAAACCTTCGTATCTGCCACAGCCATACAAACTATCAATTAAATATAGGGAAAACTGAATGACAGAGACTCTGTAGCTTGTCCAAGAGCATACAGCTAATTGTCAGCTGGTACATAAATGTACCGTACGTAGCCCCACGGTCTGTACTCTTCACCACCTCACTGTCTGTAGAACACCTGTGGGAGTGTTGTGAACTTCAAATAAAAGGACACATTTTAGGGGCACCTGGCTGGCTCTACCTGTAGAGTTTGTGACTCTTTTTTTTTTTTTTAAAGATTTTATTTATTTATTTGACAGAGAGAGACAGCGAGAGCAGGAACACAAGCAGGGGGAGTGGGAGAGGGAGAAGCAGGCTTCCCGCCGAGCAGGGAGCCTGGTACAGGACTGGATCCCAGGACCCTGGGATCATGACCCGAGCCGAAGGCAGCCGCTTAACGACTGAGCCACCCAGGCGCCCCAGAGTATGTGACTCTTGATCTCAAGGTTTTAAGTTCAAGCCCCAGGTTGGGTGTGGAGATTACTTAAAAATAAAATCTTAAAAAAAATAATAACACCTTTTACATAGAAGGCATGTGCTTATTTGCCATTCATATATCTTCTTTAGTGAAGTGAGTGTTCAAGTCACTTTTGCCCATTTTTAAAAATTGGGTTGTCTTATTAGGTGTATGAATTTTTCATATATTCTAGATTCAGGTCCTTTGTCAGAATTTTTTTGCAGACAGTTTTCCCAGTCTGTGGCTTGCATTTTCATTTTGTTGATGTGACTATTGAAAAGCAAAAATTAAAAATTTTGATCAAATCCAATTGATTCATCTTTTTCTTGTCATGCTTTTTGTTATATTTAAGAAATCCACCAAATCCAGGGTTACTGTGCTTCTGGAAGTTTTATTAAGTTTTATGTCTATGATGAATTTTGAGTTAGCTTTTGCATATGACTTGAGGTAACTTAGAGGTTTGTTACATGTGGCTATCCAGTTGTTCCAGCACTATTGGTTGAAAAGATTATCTTTTTCCCTATTGAATTGCCTTGGCCTATTTTGGTACATGGAACCCAAAAGTACACTTGGCATCTGGCTTCAGGGACTAAGTGGATCTAGGGCTCAAATGATCAGAAGGGCTGCTTCTGACCATCACTCTACACTGCCTTCTTCCGTGGCTGGTTCACAGGACAATCCTCCTGTAGAATCAAGATGAACATTAGTAGCCCCAGTTTATAGACGCTGAGCCACAAGGGCTTTGTTTTAGATGCTCCAGCACATGCACACGCCCACGCCCAGCTACACAGACACACGTACATACACACAGCAAGCCAGCTGCCTTGCACAGAGCCCTGATGGGGAGAGCAGAAGTCAGGTTCAAGTCAGGGCCATTTCACCAAATCAAGGACTCTTTGCCAAAAGAATTCATTTTACAAGGTCTACACACAGGTGACCATTCAGGATAAAAGGGATTGAGTTCTCATGATGAGTGTCTGCTCTACTTTGCTTGCAGGCCTGAGCTCCACATGGCTCAGCTGGACTTGAACTCTAATCCCAAGCAGGCCTTCCATGTTGGTGCAAGGCAGTTGTTACACTCAGGAGGGAGAGCCTGAGCAGGCCGAGGACCCCTGTATACTTCATCAAGCTGGGAGGACTTGAGCTTCACATAAGTTGGTACTGTGGAGAGATGAAACACTCAGAACCAACAGACCTTTGTTTGCTATGTTCTGGTACCACCAGGGAAATACTGAGGTTCCAATAAGTTGGTTGGTGTGTGCAGATCCCTGGTGAGGAGAGTAGGAGACAGAAGACTTCATTCATGCACTGGGAGCAGTGTTTTGAGGTCTGTCTAACCACATCTGGCCACATGGGTATAAGGAGTTGAGCTCTTGATGATCCATGATCCCTTTTCTTGGAAGCCTGATACCCCAAGGTTCAAATGGACTTTGGTTCTAACTCCAAGCCCCCCATGTTAATGGAAGGCAATTATTATACCCAGAAGGTCCAGGGGGTGCCATGATACCTTGGGATGCAGGGAGCACTTAGGCAGACCTGCCACATGCTTGGCTGACCACAAGCCTGCCTGGGATCCTGCCATCCCTCACATGGTCAGCCTCGGGGAACTGGGGGGTCCTGAGTGGAGTAGCATCAGCAGTGCCACCTCCCCTGCCACATGCTGTGGGGTAAACACTGTGCCAAAAGCCTTCATATCTGGGGACCCCTGGGCTCCTGACAGCTGATTTGCTTATTTTCTGACTGTTTCAAGTGTTGGACCAGGAACACATGTGTAGCCCATATATATAGGTTGCTTATATACCTATAAATTTTGTATAGAAGTTTTCAACATTTATAAAATCAAAAGGCTTCACATAAGCATATGGATCTCTCACTCTTGGAAAACCAGAAAATGGGGGCAAATCAAATGTTGATTCTATCCTCTCTGATCCCTGTACCCAGGGATAGCCTTGTCTCAGTGGCAGCAAAAAACAGCAGATGATGAAGACCATGGACACCACACTGACCTAGAATACTGGCTGAGCTACAAAAGTCCTGGACTATAGTCCCAGGGTTCCTGCCTGTACATTGATGGCCTTGAAGTGACCAGCGCAGGGAGACTACAGGAATCCACATCACCATTAGGTTAGGTTATTTGCTCCAGCAGTGAGCAGCATACTCATCGTAAAGGGTCAGTGTACTCGTGCTAGAGGACAAGATGGGAGTATGCAGGACTTCCTAAGATCTGCAGAGCTGAGTTTCTCCTATGGCCAAAGTCAGTGTCAACAAACTTGGCAAACACTCTATATCAGGGTGTTTTTTTTTTTTTTCCAGTTGTTTTTTGTTTGTTTTCAAAGAACTATTGTTTGTTCATTTTTTTGTGGTATAAATTCTACCATGGCTGATTGAAAGCCATTGATGTGATTGTTACTGAATGTGGAGTTGAACACAATTCTTGTGAGTGGGTATGATGTGGCTGAAGCATAGCATCTCCTCTGTTTGCCAGTCTCACTGACTCCCTCACTTCAAAACCAGTGTTTCTGTACCCACTTATGGTTCTACCTGGCCCCTGAAGATCTTACATCCAGCGATAACCTGGACATCAGGGGCCTTACTCATGGATAGGTCCCAGGAGACAGTGGCCCTTCAACTCTACTGGAGAATGTGGGACATTCCCAGGAACAAAGAACCCAACCCCTGCTGCCCAGGAAGGACTAGAGATTGCAATACCCAATGTCCAAAGCTCTGGGCCTATCAGATCGTTCTGGCATCCAGGACACAAGATTTAACCCAGAGACTTTCAGCCTGTCCCAGAAGGCCTTGGGCCTAGACTGCAAGCTCTTGTGTGCCATCTTGCTGGTGAAGTTGAGGTCTCCCACTAAGGCCTTTTTCCCTCTTTATCCTGTTAGAGCCCAATTCTGTTCTCCATCTCCCCCTGCACACGATGGAGATTAAAGATGGCTTCAACGGGAAGGCCTTCCTTTTTTATCACACTCTGGGGACAGGCAGTTCCAGGGTTGGGTGATTTGGAGACGTCTGCCTTCAGCTCAGGTCATGATCCCAGGGTCATGGGATCGAGCCCCACATTGCACTCCCCGCTTAGAGGGGAGCCTGCTGCTCCCCCTACTTGTGCTTGCTCTGTCAAATAAATAAATAAAACCTTAAAAAAACAAAAAAAACCCCAATACCCACAAAAGAGGGAACTACTTCTGCAAGTCCTCAGACTCCATTCAGATCCCCCTGGAGAGAAAGAGGTCAGGGCTATGCCTGAACCACTGGGGACAGGGCAGAAATGGAAAATGAGGCCACCCCAAAGAGCTCCCATCACTCATGTCTCCCTCCAGGGAATGAGAGAGCACAAAATCAGCCTTCCCTGAGTATGCTGAGATGACAGGCTGTGGGGGGACCTGCCAGCTGGTAGAAGTGAGATGGCATCTGGCAGTGACATAATCTGGCAAAGCACCTGGACAGATTAGAAAGTGTGATGTAGCTTCTGAAAGCTTCCCATGTATCTGGCAATCTCCTGGTAGGGGTGTTAGGGTATTTTTCAATTTTTGGCTTATGGCTTCTTCACAAAGGTTCCTTTCACAGAAGTTTTCTCAGGAGTGAACTCTATTAAGGTGAACAAGAAAATGCCCCAGTTAGTTAGTGGTTTTCCACATTTGCCACACTCCTAAGGCCTCTCTTTGGTATGACCTTCATGGTGCCGAGTGAGGCTGGAACTCTGGCTGAAGGCATTCCTATGTCCACTGCACTCAGGTGGCTCTTCTCCAGTATGAACTTTCTGGTGCTTAGAGAGGTTTGAGCTGTAGCGGAAAGTTTTCCCACACTTGTTACACTCATAAGGCTTTTCTCCAGTGTGAACTCTCTGGTGCTGACTGAGGATGGAGCTCTCACTGAAAGCTTTCCCACACTGGCTGCACCCATAAGGCCTTTCTCCAGTGTGAACTTTCTGGTGTTTAACAAGGTTCGAGCTATAGCTGAAGGCTTTTCCACATTCACTGCACTCATAAGGCCTTTCTCTGGTGTGAACCTTCTGGTGCTGAATGAGGGCAGAGCTTTGACTAAAGGCTTTTCCACATTCCAAGCACTCATAAGGCTTTTCTCCAGTATGAATTCGCTGGTGTGGAACAAGGTTGGAGGGGCAACTGAAGGCTTTCCCACACTGCTTGCATTTATAAGGCCTTTCTCCCGTATGACTCCTTTGATGCAGAATAAGTTTGGATGTTTGCCGGAAGGCTTTTCCACATTCGCTGCACTCAAAAGGCCTCTCTGTGTTGTGAACTTTCTGATGCCGAACAAGATGAGAGCTGTTAATGAAGGCTTTCCCACATTCAGTGCACGCATAAGGCCTTTCCCCAGTGTGTATTTTCTGGTGCTCAACAAAATTGGCGATGCAGCTAAAGACTCTCCGGCACTGTCTGCACTCGTAAGGCCTCTCTGTGTTGTGAACTTTCTGATGCCGAACAACATGGAAGCTGCGAGTGAAGGCCTTCCCACACTGGCCACACTCATAAGGCCGTTCTCCAGTGTGAACTCGCTGGTGCTGAACAAGGGAGTGTTTTCGGGTGAAGGCTTTCCCGCATTCACTGCAACTGTGATGCGGTTTTCCAGCATGAGCTTTCTGATGTGTACTCAGTTTAAAAAGGTGGCTGAAGGCCTTCCCACATTCCGTACACACATGGGATGTTTCTCCAGTGTGATTTTTTTGGGGATGAACAACGGTGGAGTTCTCTTTAGGGGCATTTCCCCGTGTTGGGCATCTGCAGGGTCTCTCTTTGGAGTGAGTGAGCAGGTGGTCTAGGAGCATGAAGGCCTTTAGAAAGCCTTTCCCACAGTTGCTACACTTGAAGGGGTTCTGCGTGGCGTGGACTCTCTGCTGCTGCTGGAAGCTAGAGTTGGGGTGGAAGGCCTCCTTGTGCGTGGTGCTCCTGTGTGGCTTCCGTGTGCTGTGGGTGGCCGGATGCTGCAGGAGGTCATGGCTGTCCAGGACATCCTTAGCACGTTCGCTACTTGTGAAGCGTTTTTCTCCACTGTGCTCCTTCTGGCGCTGGTGAGAGTTTGTACTGAGCCAGAAGCCTCTCCCGCATGTCGCACACTTGTACGGTTTCTGCCTAGGGTATATTCCCTGATGCATAGCCAGGTGTAATATGTCTTTCAAGACCAGGCCACACATGTCACAGGTGTTGGCCTTCTGGGTGGAAGGACATGCTTTAGGGGTCCTGAAATGGAGTGCTCCTTCTACAGAAACACTCTGTTCAAGAGGGGCTTCCTCTACTCCACACCAACAACCTGAAAGCAGAGAAATACTGGTGAAGTGTATATAGGCTTTGTTGGGAGTGGGCAGCCCCTTCACAGATGTGGATTTGACAAATTTAGGAATGAGTCTGTAGGATCAAGTCAGGGTGAGGTAGAGCTTGTGGTGCAGTACTGGGCCCAGGAAAACCACCGAAAGTGAAGATTCAGCACATGAGAACACAGGTGTAAGGTTCCGGCTGGGAGGAGAGGCAGGAACTGCAATTCCTCAGCTTTCAGCAGGACCCAGTACAGGCAGGCCCCAGATCTCTGATAGGAACAGGGGACACAGAGTGGTGTGCATGAGCCCAGGAAAATCCAGCTGCAACCAGGCATCTGGTGCTTAAAGCCTATATGAGGATATGTGCACATCTCATAATACATTGACTGTGGGCTAATGTGGGACATCCCTGTAAAGGGAGGAGTGGAGGGGAATGAGGAAGACACAGAGATCAGAGCAGTGTCCAGGGACAAAGTAGAAATGGCAAGAATGTGGTGTCTAGAATGAGGAAGGAAAATGGAGTAAGGTCCGGCTACTGGCCCCAGCAACAAACACTAGTGGATACAGGGCAGGTGCCCAGGACAGTGTGAACCCAGCGCCCATGTCACCTCTGCTCCAGCTCCCACTCATTAGAGCCAGACACCCTCCCAGCCTCTCCTGCAGTATATGGAGTTATGTCCACCCTGTTAGGCTTCTTTGTCCTTTTCCGGGTGAGCAACCACACAGGGTTGAAAGTTTTAAGTCCTGGGAAAAAGACAGGGTGGGTGAGTGGCTGGGCCAGCCAAGGGCAACCTACCCTGTGGCAGACCAGAGGGAGCTCACGTCATCTTTGCAACTGGGAAGAAAACTCAATGTTACAAAATAAGCCTCTGAGGAGCATCTCACAGGAAGAGCCCAGTGGTCGCCACGAGTAATAACCACGTCAGTGTCTGTAGTCCATGACATAGCCAGGCTCCTGGAAATGTCTGATATAAATAAGGGGGGAAGAACCTGGGCACAGAGGTGCCACTGATCTAGACAAACTCAGGCAGCCAGACTGAGACCCCCAGTGCTGAGCCCTTCCCCAGAAAGGGAAGCAGGTATTGGGGCCCCTCAGGGAAAGGAGCAGGCTCTGCCCGTGCCCCAGCTCTCACACAGCACAGAGCCCAAAGGAGGAAGCAGCACCCATGCTCAGCTGTAGGAAGACAGAGCTGTTCTGGGAGAAAAGGAAGGGGGGTGGGAGGGCCTTACCCAGTGAGGCCACAAGAGCCAAGTTCTCCAGCATCACATCGTGGTACAGGTGCCTCTGAGTCTCATCAAGGAGCTCCCACTCCTCACGGGAGAAGTATACGGCCACGTCCTCAAAGGTCCCCCAGTCCTGTCATGATGAGGACAGCTAAGTCAGCCAGACCACAGGGCAGCAAAAAAAACTAACAAAAAAATACAAAGATGAACCCATCCAGACCTAGGCCTGTGACCTACATGCTGCCACCTTTCTGGTGGGTAGTCTCTAACCCCCAAATCACCCCTGCCAACACATTCCTAGGTCACCCTTCTCCCTAAGCTCCAATGCCATGGGTGCTATTGTCTCCTTGTGTCCCACTGATCACTGTGTCCTCCTTCACACAGCAGGGAGGTGGGCAGATAGTTGCCACAAGTTCTGGGCCTGGTTGTGGGGCCTCACTGCCTCCTACCAGGCAATTCCCCTGGCTTCCCAGATCCTGCCTCCCAGAACAACCAAATTGGGGCTCATCTCGCATAGGCCCCCAGGACCAGGACTCCAGTCCATCAGTTCATACTCCCTCTGCATGTGCACGTCCATCTTTGTACCACACATCTCCAGACCCCACCACCATCCCATGGCCCATTCTTCCTCCCAGCAACCCTACATACCACTCTGCAAATGGGTGTCCAAAATGTGGCTAACTTGATGAGGTCAACCAGGATCCCACCCTGACCCAGACTTCCAGAAGTCCCAACTTCCAGAGGTGGCACCCAGCCTTCCTTCAGTGTCTCTAACTGATCCTATTCCTACCTTTAACCCTTAGCCATCCAGGCTGGGCCACAAAGACTTCTGGGACCTCCAGGTCTCTCTGCCTTTATTCATGCTGCCCCCTCACCAGCCTCAGCATTCCTCTTTCCTCCTGATGCACAAAGCCCAGCCCCACCACCTCCCACCCCAGGCCTGGAACACTCCCAGCTGACTGCCACTGAGCTAATCTGCCATCCTGACTGAAACCCTCAGGCCCCACAGAGGGTAGCCAAGAAATGCTGGTGAGCCCATAGAGGTGACTAAACAGGAGCCTCAATTCTGCTGTCATGCTACTTGCATCTCCAGTATGCCTCAGCCTCTGTCCCAGGGATCTTGGTCACTCTCTGGACCCTCCTCTCACACACACCTTCTCTCGCGGCTCCTCCTCCCTTCATCTGACCTTGTGACACCCACCAACGCTGCCCAGTACCCAGGCCAGCCACCCAGTCCTCAGCTGCCCCTGTAGGACATCCTTCACCATAAGCTGAAGATGTCCCCTCTCCAATCTGAGCCAGAGCTCCACCTCAGCTCACACGCTGACTACTGCTGACTGGATGTCTCCAAGCGGAATTCCTCAGCATAACTTAGACCTGCATGTCCAGCTGCCCATTCAGTACCTCCAACTCTAAGTCTTTAGGACATCTCAGCCTCGACAGGGTCAAAATCAGCTTCCTGATCTTCTCTGAAACCTGTTCGACCCAGCAACCTCCCCATCTCAGTCGACGCACTTCAATTTCACCTTCTAGTAACTGAGGCCAAAATCCATGGAGATATCCCTGCCTCTTCCACTTCTCTGCACATCATAAAATCTGGCTGGCTTAAAAGACAGATCCAGAATCCAACCACTCTTCCCAACTCCAGTCACCACTCAGGCCAAGACACCATCACCCACCTGATCTAGTAAAAGAGCATCCTTACCGGCCTCCCTTTCTGCCCCCTCAACCTCACCCCCTACCCCACCCTACCTCTCTTTTCCACTCTGCAGCCAAAGGGAGCCTGTGAACACCTGAGTCAGATCACCTTTCTCCTCTACTCCAAACCTTCCATGGCTCCCACCACCCTCAGGCCAAGCTCCCCAGGATGCCATTCCAGGCCTGATTCCTGCCCACCAGACATAACGGAGACCTGTAGTTCCCTGAATACCCCCAGCTCAGCCTCCTCTAAGCATTTGCACATCCCGGTCCCTATGCCTGAAACAGCTTTCCACGTCTTGTCCCACTGGATTCCAGAATTGTGAAACTTCCCACATAACCTCTGGCTAGGACTCAGGACCTCAGGCTCGGGGTGATTCTAGGGTCCCAGCAGCAAAGGAAGAGAAGTGAAGGTGGAGGAAAAGAGTCCAGGGACTCCCTACTCCCCTCTGTCGTGGACCCCGGACCATGTGCATGGGGATCCGGTGAGTGAGGGCGGCGGGCGCCCTCCACTCACCCGCGCCGGGTCCACCAGCCCCGCCGCCGCCGCCGCCGCCATCGGACCCGGGCAGGCCCTGAGTGCTCAGCCGATCCCTACACCTCTACTGGGCCAGGTGCCCGCCCGCCGCCCGTCGCAATCGGCGCCTCAGTCGGGGACGGAGGGCGAGTGCGGAGGAAGAGGACAACCCCCTTACAGGAGATCGGCTGGTACGAAGCGCGGCAGTTGATCTCATCCTCCTTAGTGTCCTCCCCGGCTGGGTCCCAAGGAGGCGCCTGGAAAGCGGCCCCGACCCAGAGCTCAGGTCCCCAAGGGCGCTGTTTAACGACCTGTCAAGAGCAAAATGAACGTCCACAAGGGAAACGCCGGAAGCCCGGGAGCCGGAGGAAATAGCTCTTCTGTGCTGTGATTGGCTCATAGGTCGCCGCCGTTCCCCGTAGCCTTCTGGTCGATGTAGTTTCTGCCCCGCATAGGCCGGGCCGGGGGCGCCAGCAAGTTCCCCTTGGCAACGCCCAAGTGGCACCGCAAGGGGTACTGGGAAATGGAGCCCGAGATTAAGAATGGCGGTGGTGTGTTTTAGCTTCCTCTTAGGGGCTACTCCAGATTTCCTCCCTCAGAGATGCGGGTGACCCGCATTCTGGAGTAGAGGGACCAGCCCTGAGGGGGCCCCTGGGGAACAGCTTCACGTCTGCATTTTCCCCCGTCAGAAACTCTGGGACGAGCCTGAACGTTCTGTGCCTTGTCCCTCTTGGGGATTCTGATGCTCTCCCAGAATAAGCTCTAACTCAAAATCCAGTAATGAAATTTGATAAATACTACAACTTTCCTCATGAAAAGTGTTTAGCACAGGGCCAGGTACACAGTGCTGTGAAACTTAGTAAAGGGGAACCTCACTAAAATGGAGTGAAAGGGGGAGCTCTCACTTGGTACCACTGGAAGTCAAGAATTACCAACAGAAGAATCTTCAACAGGAAAGAAATCCTCAATTACAGGCCCCAACAGGAAAAGATGTACATTGCATCTCCTACAAGAAATGAATGGGCCCTGCAACTCAGCCAATGAGAAACTAATCACCCTGAACTCTTCTCCAATGGACTTTCCTTCAGAACAGCCCCTCCTAACTTCCTCCTTCCTCTCAATAAAATAACATTCTTCTCCTTTGTTAGACTTGCCTACAGTTTTGCTGTAGCTTGCATGTCCAGAATTGTAATTCTCACCTATTCCCAAATAAACCGATTTTTGCTGGTAAAGTAACTGTTTTATTTTTAAGGTTAACACTACTAAATAAATAAGAGAGCTATTGTTGTCTTCATCATCATCATCCCAAGGCTCTCTCAGCACTGCCAGGGGAGGGTAAATTGGAAACACCTCTCTAGAGAATCATTGTTGACATCTATCAAAATATAAAATGCACTCATCCTTGGGGCGCCTGGGTGGCTCAGTCGTTAAGCATCTGCCTTTGGCTCAGGTCGTGATCCCAGGGTCCTGGGATCGAGTTCCGCATCGGGCTCCCTGCTCAGCGGGAAGCCTGCTTCTCCCTCTCCCACTCCCCTTGCTTGTGTTCCTGCTGTCACTATCTCTCTGTCAAATAAATAAATAAAATCTTTAAAAAAAATAAAAATAAAAATAAAAAATAAAACAAAATAAAATGCACTCATCCTTGATAGGTAATGTTCAAATTTTTTAAAAAGTGTATTCTTGTACTGTGGTAGGCAGAATATAATGACGCTAAAGATGTCCAGGTCTTAATCTCCAGAACATGTAAATAAGTTATATTACATGGCAAGGTGGAACTTAAATGGTAGATGGAATTAAGTTGATAATCAGCTGACCTTGAGATGTGGAGATTATTCTGGATTATCTGAGGTGGCGGGTGGGTGGACAGTGTAATAACAAAGGTCCTTAAAAGTGGAACAGGGAGGGGGCACCTGGGTGATTCAGCGAGTTAAGCATCTGCCTCTTGGTTTCAGCTCAGGTCATGATCTTGGGGTCATGCGATCGAGCCCCACATCGAGCTCCGTGCTCAGCGTGGAGTCTGCTCAAGATTCTCTCTCCCTTTCCCACTCCCTCCCCCTGTGTCCTTCCACCCTTCTCCCTGCTTGCACGAGCGCACTCTCTCATAACTAAATAAATAAAATATTTTATAAACAGTGGAACAGGGAGGCAGTAGAGATTGAGAGAATTAAGATGAAGCCATCTTTCTATGCCTGTCCAGAAAAAACAATCCCTGTAGGCAGGCTCACCACCATAAGACCTACAGTGAGAATGACAGGGTATAGATCATAGAGAATGGAGAGACCAGAACCCAGCAGGCAAGGTCACTGCCACAGAGTGTCACCCCCTGCCCTCCCACTGTGTCCTCAGAAGCAGATGTTGCTATCATCACTGAGAACCACTGCATGCTGGCAGTGACTCATTTCTATTCCCTGCCTCCCCAGCCATACCCCTAGCTTTAAGGTGATGTAATTAACCTGGTCTTTATTCTCACACAGTCCAGAGCAGTCTGAGGTAAGAAAGGGAGTGGTCCTTAGAACATTACAGGTGCCATGTGCAGACCTAACCACATCCATGAAGCTGGGCAGCTTTCCCTGAGCTGCCAATAGACACACTGCAGGTCTCCTTGGCCAGAGCAAGTCAGTTCCTGGTCACTATACACTTAGGGCCCCATGGCTTCTTCCTATCAGAGGAGGGGTCCTGCTGAAAGGTCATATCTGTCAGGAGGACTTACCTCCATGCTCTGCAGGGAAAGGGCAGCTCCATGAGTGGGCACTGCAAGCTGGGATCAGAAGAGGCCCACCCACGCCCCTTCTGCAGCATTTCTTTCCACTGTGATGCTTCCAGTACTGGTGGAGGCTCAAGCTGAACTAGGAGCCTCTCCCCATGTCACCCATGTCATGGCTTCCATCCAGGGTGCTTCCCTGGTGTGTAGCCAGGTGTCTTTGAAGACATGTGCATGTGTGTCACTGAGGTAGGCTTTCCAGCTTTCAGGGCTGCCTGGTGGTCCTAGCCTGTGACCCCAGTGGTACAGATAAACTCCGCTCAGATAGCATCCCCTCCTCCACTCCATGCTTCATGATGACCTTGGCATGGGTTGGGTACTTCTTCACAAGTGTGTGTCTGGCACACTCAGGAATGATTCCATGGGCTCCAGGGCAGGGCAAAGAGACTGATATTTGGGTGAGAAGGGAGCCCAGCCAGGCCACAGCACAGGGGTGCCTGCCCACGGACGAATCCACAGGATAGGTGCATGCAAAGGAGAGGCAGCTTCTCCCACTAGCCTGTCTGCAAATGGGATTCTCTCAGGCCTCAGTGCTAGTGACAGGAGTGCCAAATTGGGTGGAAAGCTGGTAATACCAGGGCTCCAAATCCCCAGAGGGGACAAATGCCCACCCACCTCTAAAATCCTGCATTTCAGGATACATGAGCTACGCAGGGAATGTGCTAGTTTCCTATTGCTGCCATAACAAATTACCATAAACCAACCGAGTGGCTTAAAACAACAGAAATTTACTCTTCCAATTCTAGAGGCCAGAAGTGTGAAAGTAACTTAGCTGGGCTAAAATCAAGGTGTTACCATACTGTTTTCTTCTGAGGCTATAGGAGAGAATCTGTTCATTACCTTTTCCAGCTCATTGAGGAAGAATGCATTCCTTGGCTCTTGACTTCCTTCCTCACAATCACTCCAACCTCTTCTCCCTCTCCCACTCCCCCTCCTTGTGTCCCCTCTCTTGCTCTCTCTCTCTCTGTCAAATAAATAAATAAAATATTTAAAAAAAAAGGGGGGTGGCGCCTGGGTGGCTCAGTCGTTAAGCGTCTGCCTTCGGCTCAGGTCATGGTCCCAGGGTCCTGGGATCAAGCCCAGAATCAGGCTCCCTGCTCATCAGGAAGCCTGCTTCTCCCTCTCCCACTCCCCCTGCTTGTGTCCCCTCTCTTGCTCTCTCTCTCTGTCAAATAAATAAATAAAATATTTAAAAAAAAAAATCACTACAACCTCTTGCTTCTGTTGCTGCATCTCCTACTTCCTCTTTTGACTTTCTTTTCCACAAAAATGTGGTTTTTCACTGACATTTAATTTTCAGATAGCAGAGGAACCTAAAACTTTTTTTTTTTTTAGGGGGAAGTAATTTCAAATTATAATTACTACTATTTTTTTTAAATTGTGGTTAAATATATATAACACAATATTTGTCATTTTAACCATTTTTAATTGTACAATCCCATGACGTTAATTACATTCATAATGTTCTAAAACCATCACCACTACCTATTTCCAAAAGTTTTCCATCACCCAAACAGCAACTCTGTACCCATTAAACAATAACTCCCCATCCCCCCCTGCCCTGGCCCCTGGTAACTTCTAATCTACTATCTACCCCTATGAATTTGCCTATTCTAGTGATTTCATTTAACTACTCTTGTCCTTTTGTGTCTGGATTATTTCACTTAGCATAATGTTTTCAAGGTTCATCCATGTTGTAACACTTACCAGTACTTCATTCTTTTAATAGGTGAACAGTATCCCATTGTATGCACATAACACATTTTGTCCATTCATCTGCTCATGGACTCTTGGGTTGCTTCTACCTTTTTAGCTATTATGATTAATGAGCAATGAACACTGGCATACAAATATCTGTTTTGAGTCCCTGTTTTCAAATCTTTGGGTATGTATCTAGGAGTGAAACTGCTGGGTGATATGGTAATTCTATCTTTAACTTTTTGAGAAACTGCCAAACTATTTTCCATAATGGCTGCACCATTTTACATTCCATCCAGCAGCATATGAGGTTCCCATTTTTCCACATTCTAACCATTCTTTTTCTTTTTCTTTTTTCATGATAGCAATCCTAGTAGGTTTGAAATGGTATCTCATGTTTTGATTTGCATTCCTCTAATGACTAATGAGTCGAGCATCTTTTCATGTGCTTATTGGCCATATGAGTATCTTGTTTAGAGAAATGTCTGTTCAAGTTCTTTGTCCATTTTTTTTTTAAGATTTTATTTATTTATTTGAGAGAGAGAGAATGAGAGACAGAGAGCACGAGAGGGAAGAGGGTCAGAGGGAGAAGCAGACCCCCCACTGAGCAGGGAGCCTGATGCGGGACTCGATCCCGGGACTCCATGATCATGACCTGAGCCAAAGGCAGTCGCTTAACCAACTGAGCCACCCAGGCGCCCCTCTTTGTCCATTTTTTAATTGGGTTGTTTATCTTGTTGTTATTAAGTTCTTTATGTATTCTGGATAGTAAGCCTTATCAGATATATGATTTGCCAATATATTCTCCTATTCTATTGGTTGGTTTTTCAGTGTGTTTGTAATGAATACCCTTTGATGTACAAACATTTTAAATTTTGATGAAGTCCAATTTATCTTTTTTAAAATTTATTTTAGAGAGGGAGGGGGAGGGACAGAGGGAGAGGGAGAGAGAGAATCTTAAGCAGGCTCTCCGCCCAGTGTGGAGCCTGACATGGGGCTCGATCTCACAACTCTGAGATCATGACCTACTCCAAAATCAAGAGTCAGACACTTAACCAACTAAGCCACCCAGGTGCCCCCAGTGTATCTATTTTTTTAAATTTTGTTACTTACCTTTTGGTGTCACAAATCCAAGGTCGTATCAAAGGTCACTGAGATTTATCCTTATGTTTTCTTCTAAGAATTTTATGGTTTTAGCTCTTATATTTATGTTGTTGATTCATTTTGAGTTAATTTTTTGTTTTTAAAACTTTTTTTAATGATTTTATTTATTGGAGAGGGAGTGTGAGAGAGAGCATGAGCAGGGGGGAGAGGGAGAAGCAGGCTCCCTGCTGAGCAGGGAGCCCAACACGGGGCTCAATCCCAGGACCCCAGGATCATGACCCGAGCCAAAGGCAGATGCTTAACTGACTGAGCCACCCAGGCGCCCCTAGTTAATTTTTTGTATATGGTGTGAGTTAGGGGTACAACTTCATTATTTTGCATGAGGATATCCAGTTGTCTCAGCACCATCTTTTGAAGATTCAACACCAATTGGATGGCATTGACACCCTTGTAAAAAATCAATTAGCAATAGTTGTATAGGTTTTGTATAGGTTTATTTCTGGATTTTCAAATCTATTCCATTGGTGTATATGTCTATCTGTATGCCACTATCACACTGTTTTGATTACTACAGCTTTGTGGTAAGTTTTGAAATCAGAAAGTGTGAGTGCTCCAACTTTCTTTTTTTTTTTTTTTTAAGATTTTATTTATTTGACAGAGAGAGACACAGTGAGAGACAGAACACAAGCAGGGGGAGAGGGAGAAGCAGGCTTCCTGCTGTGCAGGGAGCCCGACGTGGGGCTCGATCCCAGGACCCTGGGATCATGACCCGAGCCGAAGGCAGACGCCCAGCAACTGAGCCACCCAGGTGCCCCGCTCCAACTTTGTTCTTTTTCAGGTTTGTTTTGGCTGTTCGGGTCCCTTTGCAGTTTCATATGAATTTGAGGATCAGCTTTTTTCATTTCTGCAAAAGAAGGCTGTTGGAATTTTGATGAGGATTGCATTGAATCTGTAGTTTTGGGTAGCATTGACATTTTAACAACATTAAGTCTACCTATCCATTAATATGGGATGACTTTCCACTTATTTATTTATTTATTTATTTATTTATTTTATTTTTAGTTTCTCTCAGTAATGTTTTCTAGTTTTCAGTGTACACGTATTTCATCTCTTTGCTTCAATGTATTCTTATAGCTATTTTATTCTTTTAGATGTTATTGTAAATATAGCTTTCTTAATTTCCTTTTCAGATTGTACATTGTTGGTATATAGGAGAACACACAGATTTTTATGTGTTGATCCTGTACCCTACAACTTTGCTAAATTTGTTTATTAGCTCCAGTAGCTTTCTTATGGATTCTTTGGGATTTTCACGTCATTTGTGTATAGAGATAGTTTTACTTCCTCCTTTCCAATCAGGATGCCTTTTATTTCTGTTTCTTACCTGATTTCTCTGGCAAGAACTTCCAGTACAACATCAAATAGCAGTGATGAAAGTGAGCATCCTTGCTTCATTCCTTATCTTAGTGGGTAAGCTTTCTGTCTTTCACCATTAAGTACAATGTTAGCTACAGATTTTTCACAGATGCCCTTTATCATGTTGAAGAAATTTCCTTATATTGCTAGTTCTCTGAGAGTTTTTGTCATGAAAAGGTGTTGGATTTCCTTTGACCTTCTTGCTTCTCTCTTCTAAGAATGCTTGTGATTCCATTTAGGACCCACATGAATAGTCCACAATAATATCCCCATTCTCAGATCCTTAATCTAATCACATCTGTAACATCTTTGTGTGTGTGTGTGACATCTCTCTTGCCAAATAAAGTAACATACTCACAGATTCAGGGATTCAGTTGTGAGCATCTTGAAAAGGGGGGAGGGGGCGGGGGGAGGGCTTGATTATGCTGACCAGGAAGGAGAAGCTGAATTGAAGGACCTGAAAGCAACAGTGGGAAAGTAGAATGGGTCAGATGTGGAGGCTCGGCTCGAGGAGGGTGGGAGACAGCTAATTCTCAGGAGTCATATGAGAGGCAGTTTGGGTCTAGAAGATGGTAGGAATGAGATACAGCTTTGGACTTAGACGCACTGGTCAAGCACCAGCCTAACCCAGCCCCGAAGTCATTCCCATACCTAGCTCACACTCTGTATGCCTGCAGGAACCTGCCATGGTGGAGTCATATCAACCCAGGTGAGCAGCTAGGGCTCCTTGCAATGTTCCAGCTGGATGACCACACAGGAGTCCAGTTACCCCTACTGGAGTTCCACAACAGGTCACAGGGCAAGCATGACAGATGTGACTGGAAATAAAATGGAACCTCACAAGATAAAACATCCAAGAAAAATTTTGCAAAAATAACATTATACATTAAACAATGACCATGAAAGTATGGAGTGCTTGGCAAGGAACAGTCTCTGGAACCTCCTACTGGAGTCAGGGGAGTAAAACCCAGATGCAGAAGGGCCTTGGTCCCAATGGGCTCAACAGGCAGACCCACTGGACAGAGTTGGAAAGACATTTACCAACAAGATCATGGTCAGCAAGCGAAGCCTGGTGCCCAGCCCCAAGTCCAAAAACACCCCCACAGGGAACCCAAGAATGTCCTTAGAGTCACATCATGGACCAGGCCCCTCTGGCCCCTCAAGGGCCCCTACTCCTCCTGAGAGAAGCCACAGCAATGTCATCAAAGGTCACCAAACCCTGCAACAACGGCATGTGGGCAGTTGACTATGGTGTAAGTTCTGGGTGTGTGATCCAGGCCTCTAGTCCTTGTCTTAACAGCCACCTCCCTGATACTCCCCCTGGAATCTCTCCCCAGTACACTCAATGAATTCCCCCAGGACTCCACATCTGAGACACACTAGGGCTTGATCCCATGCTGGGCCCCCTATGCTGGCCCTAATAGGTTTTGGACAGTCCTTCTATCAAATCCTGGGGCCCTGCCTCATCTGTTCCAATGTTTTGTTTTGTTTTTTTCCCCAGGCTTCTTAGAGATCCCTCTGCACATAGCAGCCACAGGGATTGTAGGCAAAAGGCAATTGGTATCCGCAAATCTATGTGAAGCCAAGCCTCCTTCCAACTGCATCTGTGATCATTACCCTTAATCTCCATTCTGGGCCCAATTTCACTTAGCTCTCCAGTCCTAACCTCAGTGTCCCTTCCCTCCATCCAGTGGTCGTCTGTAACCAAGGCCCTTAGATCCTACTTCCTAAATCTGGTCCCCAGGCCTTACCCTGGCCCAAGCCCTCAGCCCATCACTCCTTGGACACTTCCAGCCAGACCTTTCTCAAGAACACCAGATCCGGGGCACCTGGGTGGCTCAGCTGTTAAGCGTCCCAAGGTCCTGGGATCGAGCCCCACGTCAAGGTCCCTGCTCCGCGGGAAGCCCGCTTCTCCCTCTCCCACTCCCACTGCTTGTGTTCCCGCTCTCGCTGTGTCTCTCTCTGTCAAATAAATGAATGAAATCTTAAAAAAAAAAAAAACAAAAAAAACACCAGATCTCTGAGTCTTGCCCACATCACCTTTCCACTCAGATGTCTCCAGGCAACTCAGACACAATCCCAACTCCTGCTTTTCCTTTGGGACCTGCTCCTCTTTCCCCTTTCCCATTTCTCTGGAAGGCAGTTCCATTCTTTCAACTGCTCAGGCTAAAAACCTGGAGTCCTTCTGGACCTCTCATCTCTTTCTCACCCCTCTTTGATCCATCAGCAAATCCAGATGGCTCTGCCTGCAGAAGAGATCCAGAATCTGACTACTTCTCCTACATCTTTTGCCACCACCACCCTAGTCCATGCTGCCACCATCGCTTGCCTCCATAATTGCAAGTGCCTCCTTCCTCTGTCCTCACCCACCTCCACCTCCATCTGGTCCCCCATCACTTCTGCACATGGAAACTAAAGGTATGCTGCTCAAATTAGATCAGGTCCCTCCTCTGTTCACAGATCTTCTCAGCTCATGGGGCCCTCAGAATAAAGGCCTAGCATGAAACCTCCCCTGGAGCTTTCTGGTCCCACCAGAAGTAATGGACTTCAAGTTTCCCTAATGCCTTCCTCTCTGGATGGCCTCCAAGGCTTTGCACATGCAGGTCCCTCTGCCTGGAACAACTTCCATGCTTCATTCCAAGACCGCTAAAAATGGGGTGCGCACACCCACTGTCCCAGCCTGGAGGGAAAAAGATGACCCCAGGCAGGACGCCCTCAGTTTCGCTCTTAGGACATTGGGGCTTGGAATCCCGTTAGGCGGAGCTTGGGAGACCTTCCCTTACCCATGCCAAGTCCACCAGTGCTGTCTCGGACGGGGACCCGGCGGAATGGGCCCAGTCTGGCCTAGGGCCTGGTCCTTTCTGACAATGCCGCTGGCGAGCCTCAGACGTGCCTTAGGCCAACCTACCCGCCGGACCTCAATTCCCGACATCCCTCGCGGTGCCGCTTGGTCTTCGTCATGGTGACACGGAACCTCGGTCCCCGCGGAAATAGGATTTACGGTGTGAACTACACTACCCAGAAGACGCTGCGCTGCGCGGGGCATATCCGTGCGCACCGCGCCGGGCAAGGGCGGAACTTCCGGCGTCGCCCTGAGGTTTTTCTCTTGACTTGCTGTGCGCCGGCTCGGAGGCCCTGAAACCTGGGTTGGGGACGCGTTCTGGAAACTACAGGGCGTCAGCATCCAGGGCTCGAGGTGCTCGAAGTGTGGAAGGTGGGGGCGGCTCTTTTCTGGGCCTCTGCGCCTGCGGGCGGGGCCTACGAGCTAACCATCCCCAACTCCTCGAGCCTCGTTTTCTCGGAAATAGAACGGACCGCCCTCGGGGATGTCCGCCGGGATTTCCGCTAGAGCCCGTCCAACCCGGTGACCTGACCAGGAGAGGCGCCTTGGGCGTGTTTCCACCACACTGAGCGGGAGACCGAGGCTCGGAGGGCTGGCTGCCCGCAGCGGTCCATTCCTGACGGGCGCGCGCGCGGCTTCTCCTCGGACCCTAGCGGGTTACCATGGGAACAGCGGCGCTACCGGAAGTCTTTGGAGAGTGAAGGGTCCTGCTTACAGAAGCCGGGCAGTACCCCTAACCCCAAGCTCCTGGAGCCCCAGCGTTAGTGAATGAGTGAGTGTGCCGTGGGATTCCTGCCGTTTCCATTTCTTTGTCTGGGATGATGGGAGTCACTCTCATTTTGTGCCTTTGTGTCCCACATTACTGGTCAGTGTGCTGCCAAAAAGAGGGGGAGGGGCTCGAAAGGGTTTTTCATGCTTGGAGACAGAGACTTGCAGAGGCTTGTTTGTGAGCTTGAACTGGGAGCCCTCAGGGAACCCGAAATCCTTCTTACATCTTGTGAGGAAAGAGAACCTGATAGGAGAATTCAGGCTGCAGCTTAGGCTTTCTTTAAGGACACTCAACGCTGGCCCTTTATTCTTACTCTGCTGTTAACTGGTTTCTTTGGCTGGTGTGTGAACAGACTGAGGGGCCAGGGCAAAAGCAGGGCGGCCAGAGAGGAGGCTTCAGCAATAGTCCAGGCATGTAATGAGCCCTAGACCAGGGAGGGAGCTCTGGGTCAGACTTGGAAGATGGTGGACCCAGGGAGGACAGATTGTGAGAGCATGTGACAGGGAAGGGTCCAGGGAGGTTCCGCACACTCCTGAGGCTCCCCAGTGGGACTGCAGGCCTTGTAGGCATGCTGCTATAGAATGATGGTTCAATCTACTGCAAGTGCAGGGGTTAGGATGTGTTATCCGCAGTGATAGTGGAGCTAGTGGGGCCTGAAGGACCATCCTGTGGTGGAACAGGTAGGACACACCTGGTAAGGGGTTAAGACAAGCAAAGGCAGAGCTGTAAGAGGGCCACGGGTATTTGGGAATCCAGGTGTTTGTAGCTGAGAGATGGAGCAGAGGACAGTGACAGGTGGGGAAGGCCTTGAACAAAGGGCCAGGGGCAGCCCCTAGCCCCGAGTGCCATTGGAGGTTTAGTTGCAAGATCAACTGGAAATTGGATCTTGGCTATTATTTCCAGGGTCACTAGCTGCCATGTGCAGAGTGGCCTGGGGAGAGTTGAGAGGGCTGATGCAAGGACATAGAAGAAAGAAGAGGACCTAGGGGTGTGAGAAAGGAGCTGTCACAAACTGGTGAGTCTGTCATGAGTCAGGCAGAACAGTGAGTACAAGGGCTTGGTGCTGGGGCCCTAGGGGCAAGTTTGTGAACCTGGGGCTATTTTTATCATAGGTCACACTGTGGGGAACGTCCAGGGAACCATCTGGAAGTAGGGCATGTACAGATTGGATGATAACCATTTCCCCTCCTACTTTATGATGCAGCGGCTGCAATGCAGTGGCCAGTGGGTCTTGGGAGAAGGAGAAGGCCCTGATGTTGGTAGACTAGCGTTCTTTCTGAGGAGTTAGGGGTTATGTCTGAGAGGTGTTATAGGGGAGAGGGTTGCCAGGGGAGAGAGCAAGGTGCCCTGGGTTCTAGGCCTGGGGCTCGAAGATATCCACTCATGTGCCCTGCAGGATCAGCTGTCTCCCTCACTGCAAGGCCTGGTGACCCAAGGATGTGGCCATGTACCTCTCAGGAGGAGTGGAGACTCTTCACTGGCCCAGAGGATCCTGTACCAGGACGTGATGTTGGATGACTTCACGTTCACAGCCTTACTGAGTGAATCTCCTGCCTCTCTTTATGTGTTCTTTTTCAGAGTTGTGGGCACTCACTTATGCTCTCCCTGAGCCACTGCACCTTTGCTGCCCCAGGTTTGTGGTGGCTTGGAAAGAAAGGTCAGGGTTCTCTCCATCTTTCCAACAAGCCATTGGGTTTGGCTCCATAACAGAGTCTCTCTGTGCCATGGATTCTGCTTTCTTTCTCCAGCAGATACTTCCTTAGAATTGCCACTGCCAGTCTCTGGGGGTCCTGTTGTCATTCCTTGCAAGGGATAGATCGAACAAAGGGCCAGGGGCAGCCCCTGGCTATTCCTGAAAAACCCCTCTCAAAGTTTCATTTTGTGACATCCTTCCTGCTTCCTCCTCACTAATGTTAAAGATGAAGCCAGCTTCTTGACTTCCGCAGAAAGGTCAACAGTCAGGGCAGGCCCCTTTACCTGCCCTGTCCTCCACAGGACTCGTGGCCACTCCATCCCACAAGGTCATTTTGCCAGAGCATGACATGGAGTCCTGGATATCTAGCTGGGAAGATGCAATTCTAGCCATTACAACAGAGTCCCAGAACAGGTGGGCCTTGCTGAGTGAAATTCAGGTATGGGCTGAGGCCTGGTCTAGGTTGAATTGTGGCTGGCCATGGTCCTGTACCACATCACTGTCCTGTTGCCAAAGTCATTGTCCCAACCTCAGTCCAACTTCTTACACCTTTTGGAACATTCCGTCCTCTTGCCTTCTCTTCCTGATGCCTAGTTCCTACCTCTCCTTCCTCAAGTTTCATTTTGTAACTACTCTCCCTATGCTGGGTCCTCCAGTGTTAGCTTCTATTTAGCTGTTAGGATATGTTCATGTATTGGTAAATAATCCTTGGAAGCCTAATCCTAAGAAGTGACTGGATGTTACATCCGTGTCTGGGCTCTTTCTGTGCAGCATTTGCCTGTCCCAGCATCGCTGCTGCATTGTGTTTGCAGAGGGTGAGCAGCAGATCCTGCCAGCCACATTGAATCTTTGACCCTGTTGAGATATTTTGCACTGGTCTGGCCAGAGCCTGTACCAACAGGACTTGCTCTTTTCCCCCTGATCCTGGCCCCCACTTAATGATGGATCCATCCTCACCCACGTACCATGACCTACAGAAAGGGCATTTCCCTATTTTCAGGTAATTCATGTGGAAGGGAAGATAAGGAGGCACTGTTGGAACAAGATGTCTCTAGAAAAATCGTATCACAGGTCTGGACTCCCAGTGCTGGTCCTTCTAGCCAGAAGGTCCACCACCCCTGTAACCCAGGTGGTTAAGTCTTCAGAGACTTTGTCCCTGGAGAAGCATGGAAACAGACCTGGGCAGAAACTGCACACATGTGGGGCATGCAGGAGAGAATTCTGGTTCCACTTAAACCTTCAACTGAAACAGTTGACTTCAGTATGGAGAGAATCCTCCCACGTGTGATGAGCGCATACTACAGAAAAGCTGTGCACGTGTAAGGATGTCCTAGACAGCCATGACCTAACACCCACCCACCCGCAGTAATAGGAAGCCGTTAAGGAGCACCAAGCTCAGGAAGGCCTTCCCACCCAGCCCCAATATTGGGCAGTTCCCAAAGTCCACACTGCAGAGAAGCCCTTCAAGTGCAGCAACTGGGGGACAGCCTTCCTGAAGAGCTCCACCCTCCTTAGCCACCTGACTCACCCTGAAGAGAGGCTATGTAGATGCCCACCAAATAGAGATGTCTGCAAGGAGAAATCAGTGCTTGTTAGTCACCAAAAAATTCACACTAGAGAAATATCCTATGTAAGTCAGGAGAGTAGGAAGACCTTCAGCCACACCTGTAAACTGAAAAAGTATCAGAAAATTCACTCTGGGAAAAGGCCTTACAAGTGCATGGAGTGCAGAAAAGCTTTCTGCCAAAGTTGTACTCTAAATCAGCAGCAGAAGGTTCAAGCTGGTGGAAGGCCCCGAGTGTAGCAATGTGGGAAAGCCTTGGCCACATGCCTAACCTTAGGAAGTACCGGAAGGTTCACACTGGAGGAGGGCCATATGAATGCAGCCGTTGTGGGAGAGCTTTTACTGAAACCCGAGCCCTTATTCAGCGCCAGATTGTTTACATCAAAGAAAGGCCATGTGAATGTGGCAAATGTGGGAAAGCCTTCAGCCACCAATTCCGCATAATTCCACACCAGATACTGCAAACAAGAAAGGCCTGTGAGTGCACCAAATATGGCAGAGCCTTGGGGCACCTGGGTGGCTCAGTCAGTTAAGCATCTGCCTTCAGTGCACGTCATGCTCTCAGGGTCCTGGGATTGAGCCCCACGTCGGGTTCCTTACTCAGCAGGGAGTCTGCTTCTCCGCCCCCCCCCCGCCCCTTTCTCCTGCTTGTGCTCTCTCTCTCAAATAAATAAGTAAAATATATATATATATTTTTAGAATGTGGTAAAACCTTGAGCCAAAGTGTCTACTTTGTTCTGCATGATAGAGTTCATGCTGGAGAAAGCCCTTACAAGTGTACTAAATGTGGGCAAACTTAGCCAGCCCTCCACCCTTACTCACCATGAAAAAGCTCACATGAAAGAAAGGTCTTGCAAGTGCAGCGAGTGCGGGAAAGCCTTTAGCTACAGATTTAATTTCATTAAACACCAGAGTTCACACCAGATAAAGCCTTGAGGAGTGCAGTCAGTGTCAAAAAGCTTTCAGCCCAAGCGGCACATTGCTCAGCTCCAGTGCGTGAGAGGAAGGCATACGAGTGCAGTCAATCTAGAAAAGGATGGCTTACCACTGTGGCTTCACTCAGTATGAAAGGAATCACAGCTAGGATAAGCCCTGCATGAGTAGCGTTCATGAGGTAACTGTCAGCAGCAGTTAAACCTTATGCACCAGACCACTCCCCTGAGGAAGTGATCTACGTGTGGATGTTTGGTGGTCACCCCACACACGTGCCATGGACCCCCACCAAAATTTAGTTCCGAAGCTGATGCTGTATACACCAAGAGAACTTATTTATTTATTTTTAAAGATTTTATTTATTTATTTATTTGACATGCCCACAGGCATGGAGTCTACTAGACTCACACAGTGACAGAGGGAACACAAGCAGGGGGAGTGGGAGAGGGAGAAGCAGGCTTCCCGCTGAACAGGGAGCCTGATGCAGGGCTCGATCCCAGGACCCTGGGATCATGACCTGAGCCGAAGGCAGACGCTTAACTGACTGAGCCACCCAGGCGCCCCATACCAAGAGAATTTAAGAGAAAGTTTATTCACACAGAGGACTCCTGGGGAGATCTGGACAGTCACAAGCAGGTCTAGGCTGACTGGGCAGAGCAGCAGGTCGGGGGGAGTGGGTTGGACTTTGGTGGCTAAGGGAAGGAGCTGGGGAAAAGTTGCTGCATGGAGGCTGGAGATTTGTGACATTTAAAGTGCCAAAGGAGAAGGAGCATGCAAACTTGCCTGTCAACCTGTCCATATAAGGAGCCAAAAGGGAAAGAGAAGATGAGGTTTAGAAGTCAGCAGTCAAGCATCAGAAATGGAGTCAGACTCTTTAATGCAGCAGGAAAGCCTCTGTTGTCTGGTTGTGTTGTCTGTGATCTGCCAGGATCTGGACAAGCATCTGTGACACCTGGATTGTGCTGCAGTCATGCCTGTGTTGCTCAGGAAAGTCTGAAACTGAGCTCCCCTGGAGGGAATCCCACTTGTCCTGAGCTGGTGTGGGGTTTCATATCTATCATCCATGATTGTGGTAGGCATGGACACTGCCAGCTCTGGACAAGGAGACCTGAGGAGTCTCTGGAGGGATTCTGGGGAAAGTTTCCTTTCTTCATAGATGTCAACTCCGTGTGTAATACCGTGATGAATTTCATGCTCCCCTGAGTTAACATTCAAACAAGAAAGCTTTCCTTTTTCCTTCCTCTTCCTTTCTTTCTCTTCTCTTCTCTTCTTTTTTCTTTCTAGTAGACTCCATGCCTAGTGTGGAGCCCAATGTGGGGCTTGAACTTAGGACCCTGAGATCAAAACCTGAACTGAGATCTAAGAGTCAGAGGCTTTTTTTTTTTTTTTTTTAAAGATTTTATTTATTTATTTGACAGAGACAACAGCGAGAGAGGGAACACAAGCAGGGGGAGTGGGAGAGGGAGAAGTAGGCTTCCCGCTGAGCAGGGAGCCTGATGCAGGGCTCGATCCCAGGACCCTGGGATCATGACCTGAGCCGAAGGCAGACGCTTAACGACTGAGCCACCCAGGCGCCCCCAAACCAGCTTTCTCAGACTACTCTTGACTGATAATAAATGCCTTATTTTTAATTTTTTAAAATATTTTATTTATTTGTTTGTCAGCACAAGCAGGGGAGAACGGCAGGCAGAGGGCGAAGCAGGGTCCCTGCTGAGGAAGGAGCGCACTGCGGGACTCAATCCCAGGACCCTGGGATCATGACCTGAGCCAAAGGCAGAGCTTAACTGACTGAGCCACCCAGCTGTCCCATAAATGCCTTATTTTTAAAAATCATTTTAAATCTCCATTGCTCGGGTGCCTGGCTGGCTCAGTTAGTAGAGAATGTAACTCTTGATCTTGGAGTTGTGAGTTCAAGCTCCACACTGGATATAGAGATGACTTAAAAAATAAAATCTCTATTGCTTTATTTATCATGAGGAAGAGGTTGAGATATTGAGATCTGCCAGCATGAAAATGAGCAAGTGTTGTTGGGGGTCCCCGTAACATCTGCCTCGGGGGGAGCTGCGGATTGCAGTGCATGCCTCCCCAGTTGTGACATTACTGTATTACTGCCCCTAGGCCTCCTATATGAAGAGCACGACAAGCTGAAATTTGTGACCTTAGGTCAGAGTGACTTAGGAACCTGGAGCTCTTTGTGAGAAAGGGGGTAGTTGATCCATTGTCAGAAATGACAAAGAAGTGGGTTCCTTGTTAGAGCATTTCTCATTTCCCCAGAAGTGAGGAGAAGCTGACTTCTGGGACATGACCAGGACCCATAACCCTGGGAGGCTGGACCCCTATGTGCAGGTATCACAATATAAGACCTGCATGGGCCAGGTGCGTGAGATATGTGAATAAAGAAACACCATGAAGGGGCGCCTGGGTGGCTCAGTCAGTTAAGCATCTGCCTTCGGCTCAGATCATGATCCTGGGATCAAGCCCCACATCGGACTCCCTGCTCAGTGGGGAGTATGCTTCTCCCTCTCCCTGTGCCCCCAGCTTGTGTTCTCTCTCTTTTTCTCTCAAATAAAGAAATAAATAATCTTTTTAAAAAGGGGGGGCACCATGAAGTTACAGAGAGATGAGGGTCCCTGAAAAACTAGAGGGGACATAGTCTGTTTAAAGCGACTCACCTGGGGCACCTGGGTGGCTCAGTCGGTTAAGCGTCTGCCTTCAGCTCAGGTCATGACCCCGGGGTCCTGGGATCGAGTCCAACATTGGGCTCCCTTTTCGGTGGGAAACCTGCTTCTCCCTCTCCCACTCCCCTTGCTTGTGTTCCCTCTCTTGCTGTCTCTCTCTGTCAAATAAATAAATAAAATCTTTTTAAAAAAATAAAGGGACTCACCTGCTCCATTGTCTATGGTCGTGCTGCATGGGGTGTGCAGAGCTTCCAGGACCTGTAGACCTGTGTGTATAAAGAGGAAAGAACTGGGTTACCTGGCTGGCTCAGTCAGTAGAGCATGTGACTCTTGGTACTGGGATCGTGAGTTCAGGCCTCATGTTGGACATAGAGTGTACTTTATGAAAGAAAAGAGAAGAGGAAAAAGAGAAAGAAAAGAAAGAAAAAGGAAGGAAGAAAGAAAAAGGAGGAAGGAAGGAAAGAGAAAGAAAAAGGGAAAGAAAAAAGGAAGGAAGGAAAAAAAAGGAGAGTGAGGAGGGAGGGAGGGAAAGAAGGAAAGAGGAAATAACTGAAATTCCCATTGCCTCCCTCAGTCTTCTGCTCAGTGGCCATCACAAGGGCAGTAACTCTGGCCTGAGAGCATGGACCTAGCACTAGTAGCCACCGTTGCTTTCCAGCTCTACCTGGTACTGAGGTAGGACTGGCCCTCCCAATGTATAGAGAAAGAGAGAAATGGATCAACACACAGTCGCTCTGTATTCAGATGTTCAAGAAAAGACAGAGGTATGGGTTTTTATGTAGAATCTCCTGATTTTATAAATGCTGGCATCATTTATGTCAATATTGTTAATTTACATACAATAAAATTCTAATTTTTAATTTTTTTAAAAAGATTTATTATTTGAGAGAGCGAGGGGAGGATGTGCTAAACAAGGTCCACAGCAGCCATACTCCCAATTTCAAAGGGGGAAAGCACTTTATTGATATTATAAAAATCTAATTGAAACAGAAAGAAGGGAAATCTGCACATAGATGAGGGCAATAGTAAGCAGTAAAGTAGAACAAGACAAATTACATCAAATTGGGTACTTACAACATCCAACCTCATTAGCTGGGGAAGCCCCGTGGAGACAGCCATGCCGGAGTTCCGATTGAGAGGCCTAAGCGGAGCGTCCTCCCCTCAGGTGAGACTTTCAACTGACCATCCCAATCGGCCATATTTACAGGGCAAATGATGGGGTCTAAAGTTAAACATGTGTTTGCCTATGTGCAGTTTGAAGTGGGCTGCATTTCTATGTTATCATGTCTTTACATCTTCAGGGAGCCTGGGCCATATACTTGTCTCTCTTCCCAGCTTCCATTCTGGGGGGCCAGCCCAGCCCGGAGCCAGAGGAGATACAAGGCAAAATTTATAGCTCTTAGTGTCCAGGTCGGAAAGGCCAGTTCTGACCTGGAGGCCAGCTAATGTCAACTACCCAGACTCCCGAGGTTACTCATGCAGCACAAGTCTCACAAACAACATTCTTTAGCCTGCCTGCGTTTGTGCAAGTCAGGGTGGTGGGTTATGCAGGACAAATCATAGAAACCTCCATCCATACAATATAGATGGGCAGAGGGAGAAGAAGAATCTTCAGCAGACTCCCTGCTGAGCACAGAGCCAGATGCACGGCTGGATCTCACAACCTTGAGTTCATGACCTGAACTGAAATCAAGAGTTGGATGCTTAATGGATTGAGCCACCCAGGCGCCCCAAATGCTCCTAATTTTTTTAAGTAATCTCTACACCCAACATGTGGCTCAAACTCATGACCTGGAGATCAAGATTCAGATGCTCTTCCGACTAAGCCAGCCCAATGCCCCAAAATGCTCTTTGAAATGTGTAAGTGAGTTTTACAAATGTATACACCTATGAAATGGCCACACTTAAAATATTGAACATTCTCATCACATCTACAGTTCACTTTGGGCTACTTCCCACTCAGTCACCTCCAACCCATGTGTCAGACAACTACTGAGGACTTGCTTTCTGCCATCATAGGTTAGTTTTGTCTTTTCTAGCACATTATATAAATGGAATAATTTATACCATATGGACTGTTTTGTGTGGTCTTTCACTCACCAGAATTTTGGGAGATTCATCAATGTTATAACATATACCATTATTTATTACTGAGTAGTACCTCATTGTAGGAAATACTACATGTTTATTCCACTCACCAGTTGTTACCCATCAGAGCTGTTTCCAGCCTTAGCTATTATGAATAAAGATGCTATGAACATTATGTACCAGGATTTTTTAGAGATTTTTTAAAAGATTTTATTTTTAAGTGATCTCTATACCCAATGTGACCTCAAGTTGAAGATTCACATGCTCTGCTAACTGAGCCAGCCAGGTGCCCCTCATGTACCAGGATTTTGTGGTCACGTGCTTTCATTTCCTGTGGATAAATCCCTAAAAGAATTGCTGAGTTGTAGGATAGGCAGACACTGAACCTCATAAGACAGTGAGGGTATGCCACAGCTTAAGAGGCTAGCTGCACCAGTCTACGCAGAACTACAAAATTCAATATTCCGTCAAGGCAAAATCTTTCTCATTATTCTATTTTGCTAAGATGAAGTAATGTGATTATAAATTCCTCCTGCGGAAGGAAAATGCGTTCAAGTCCCTCAGTGTACTCAGCAGGAACTAGCACAGTGCCAGTGGGTTATACCTCCCTCTGAATCTAAATGTAGGATCCTTGGTGACCAGAAGGAAAATTCCAATACTGCCTGACAATTTCAAGCCAAGAAATACACAACCAGCTGCCCTGAGAGATGAAAGGTAGGGCAGGAGCAAGTGAGGTTCTGGTTCCCGCAGCAGTCAAGAATGAACCCTCTGAGCTAGGATGGAGTGTGAGAGGATGCTGGTGGCTAGAGGCACTTTCTGACTCCCAGGTATGGAGGGCTGTAACACTGTTAGGGGTGTGGCCCAAGACAGGTGTGGGGTTTTCCACAAGTCACAGAGGTGCCCAACATTAATGCAAGGCAGCCTGGGCCAGGAGCTGAATGTTGATACTCCCAAAAACCCCACACTATGCATTCTGAGTCCAGTACTGTAGATGTGAAGAAACTTAAATCACAGACAGGGGACCTCGGGGCCCAAGATCACACAGGTTAGTCAGAGGAACCCAGCTGCAAACTCAGGTCAGCTTGACCTACCTTGGGCCTAAGCTCTGACTCCTCTTCCTCCATGTTGCATTTTTAAAAAAGATTTTATTTATTTATTTGAGAGAGAGGAAGAGTGGGAAAGGGAGCCCAACATGGGGCTTGATCCTAGGACCCCCGAGATCATGACCTGAGCTGAAGTCAGATACTTAACTGACTGAGGCACCCAGGTGTGCGCCTCCATGTTGCATTCTGCATCCAGCTGGACATGTGCAATATTTTATGCAAGTTTGAAGCATGTGGGTTGGAAACACCAGATACAGAAGAATTACTAACATCTCATTTGATGCTGCCAATTTGAAACAGTGTAGACCTTTCTCTCACAGAGTTGGGAGGGAATAATTCGTGCATCTCCCTAGCTGTGGATGGTGAGGCCTGTAAGAACGTATCCCCTGATAAGAGGCTTGCCTGCATTTCACAAAGATCCCACCTGCACTGTTTGATTGTACACAAGTATGCTCCCTTGTCAAAGTGGAGGGGGTTCATGGCTTGGGGCGCATTAAATTGAACACAACCCAAGGAAGTGTTAAAGAACTTTTAATTACATGTTCCTAGCAAGTAAGGAACCAGGGAGATGGCTCTCAAAGCACTGTCTCCCAGTGGGGTTAGTACACGTAGCTTCTTTTTTTTTTTTTTTTTTAATTTGAGAGAGAGCGCGCAGGAGTGAGGGGAGGAGCAGAGAGAGAGGGGGGGGGATAAGTGGACTCCCTGCTGAGCATGGAGCCTGATGCAGGACTCAGTCCCACAACCCTGAGATCATGACCTGAGCCGAGATCAGGAGTCAGACGCTTAACCGATTGAGCCACCCAGGCCCTACGAAACTTTTATTCAGTGTATTAGGGTATGGGGACAGGGAGCTTGCATATACATTAAGGAACTTATACATATTATATTACTTAGGCACTTTGGTTCAATTGTGTCTTGGTTTGCTGTCTTGATGGGGGCAAATTACTCCATTTGGGTTTGTTGTGTCTTTTTAAACACTGGACACTCCAGAATGTCCTTCCATTCTCCTTTTCTCTCCTGATTCCCAGCCCAACTTCTGTGGCCTCATCTCTCACCCTTTCCCCTCATCTCTCATCTCTTTCTCTCAGGTCCTCCAATACCAGACTCCCCTTAATGTGCCCTAACTCGGTCACATGCCTTTGAAATGTCTTGTTAACATGCTATTTGATGACAGCCATTTGTTTTTTTCTAAGGGGTTGCAGTCCAGGTATAACCAGTGCCAAGACCTGCGACCCAGCGTGGCGTTCCCCTGTCACCAGAGGCTAAGGCTGCACCGAATCTACCAAACAGATAAGTGAGCAAGAGACCTACCATGTCACTTTGTACTCACACTGCACAGGGTCCCCCAGTCTAGGCTATCGAGGCACTCAGTGAACCTAATTCCTGTCCCCTTGGCAGTGACTCCATGGACTCCATCCTGGCTGTGTCCAATTTGCACTCAGTTAACTGGCATTTCTCTGTTTTTCAGTTGTTAGCATGGAGCAGAGGAAGAAGAGGTGTCATATGACCAGAAAGATTACCATTATGAAATATACCCAGAGCCTTTTCCCTACAAAGACATATACTAGTAGGAGTAAAGCTGCTAGAGCCATTTCCAGCTGGGTGAAGGACATTGCTCCCATTCCAGGTCCCTCTAGCCTTCTCTCACCTAAGTGAGAGAGGTCATAGTCAACAGGGGCTAGGCCTTCTCCGGAATACATTGAGAATGCTGTAGCCAGGGCAGGCAGTTGGGGTCAGGAAACAAAGGAAACTGCAGCAGTGGAGATGTGCTTCTGAGACATAGTTCCACTAAAGACTGAGATTTCATTGGAAGATTTAGTATGCTCCTCTCCCTCTCACCCTTTACACCACATCAGTGGAGTTCCAGGGTAACAACAGTGGGTTACAGCTAAAGGAGATGCAAGACATGGACTGTCTCTGAAGAAGAATACTTACCAGGGGCGCCTGGGTGGCTCAGTCGTTAAGCGTCTGCCTTCGGCTCAGGTCATGATCCCAGGGTCCTGGGATCGAGCCCCGCATCGGGCTCTCTGCTCAGCGGGAAGCCTGCTTCTCCCTCTCCCACTCCCCCTGCTTGTGTTCCCTCTCTCGCTGTGTCTCTCTCTGTCGAATAAATAAATAAAATCTTTAAAAAAAAAAAAAAAAAAAAGAAGAATACTTACCAGAGCACAAAGTCTAGAGAAGAGACAAAAACTAGGGCACCAGAGGAATTTGAAGCCCCTAGCATCCATAGCTACAGCAAACATTAAGTACAGCCCTACTCCTATCCATATTATCATAAACCTCCCACAAACCTCCTGTTTACCTTAGTTCCTGTTACCAAACATATGTCTGGCTTTCAACAGCAAATGACAAGGCATGTCAAAAGGCAAGAAAAAACACAGTCTGAGGACACACAAAGCAATCGTCACAGTGATAATCATATGACACAATGATCACATATGACACAGAGATTGGAACTATCAGACAGGATGTAAAATAACCATGATTAAGAAAGATGTTAAGGGCTCTAGTGGAAGAAGTAGACAAAATGCAGAAATAGATGGATAATGTAAGCAGAGAGATGGAAAATCTAAGGAAAGATAAAAAAAATTAAGGCTAGAAAGAAAAAACACTAGTAGTAATGAAGAGTGCCTTCAATGGGCTCATCAGTAGGCTCAGCCCAGCCAAGGAAGGGATCGGAGCTCAGCACAATTCAGCACAATGCAGGTGTTTACTACTATCTGTTTTACAGATGAACACAGGGTTCACAGAGGTCCAAAAGGTTGGTTAGGGTCCAACCACGTACCCCACACAAGTCCCCATGACGCCCCACCCCGCAGTGCAATCTTGTTCGGGGGCGATCACAGCCAGCGGTATGGAGCTATTTTGTGTACAGAGGAAGTTGCCATTTTTATTTCATTTCCAATTCATTAAATTATGAATTTATCAAACAATTAGCCTTTCTCTAAATATTAGGCAATCAAGATCCCTCTAGTCTAATTACACATTATAGGGATAATTTTAAAATAAGAAGTTTTTAAGAAATTAAGTGTCTCGGGGCGCCTGGGTGGCTCAGTCGTTTAAGTGTCTGCCTTCGGCTCGGGTCATGATCCCAGGGTCCTGGGATCGAGCCCCGCATGGGGCTCCCTGCCCAGCGGGAAGCCTGCTTCTCCCTCTCCCACTCCCCCTGCTTGTGTTCCTGCTCTTGCTATCTCTCTCTCTCTCAAATAAATAAAATCTTTAAAAAAAAAAAAAGAAATTAACTGTCTCCAAACATTCAGTGCTTGAAATATTAATGTCTCTAAGCTTTTGATTAAATCACAAGTTTAATGTTAGATTTTCTTAATTTCTTTCAAAGTGAGCAATATTTACACACGAATATTCCAAAATTGATGTGCTCTCGTGCATCTCGAGGATTCACATTCTAAGGACAGTTATGGCTGAGATAGGTGCATGTATAAGGAGGGAGGAAGGGAGGAAGGCAGGCAGAAAGAATGAACGAACTTGACACAATTAATTCCATATTTCCTTAAAACAGTGGGTAACATGCACTGGGTAACATTATTGTACCACCTATGTATGAAGATTAAGGACCCTGAAAAACCAGAAACCGTCACCGTGGGGCAACGGAGGGAAACTCTTATTCTCTGCCAGCGGTCGTCCGAGTGCATTGAGACTGCCTTTCCTTTGGCTTTTATGTGTGACAGACACTCAGGTTGTCCCAGGGAAAAAGGACGAAGGAGTCGATACCGTGATGGGCCAGCAACACCCAGACGACCCAAGACAAGCCAATCTGGGAAAGTACATTGTGCGCGGTCGGCTTTAGCAAGGAAAACAGGTGGTTTAGGGACGTCTCAGAGAACAATTCAGACTCAAGAGAACTTGAGGCTGGGGGCCTGCACCTCTTGGTGTAGGGGCTGCAAAACTGATGTCAGCCCTTCACAGGCCACAGAGAGGCCAAACCCGAGCACAGGCCTCCAGAGGTGGAGCTGGGGTCGGCATTCCCGGGCTCGCTCCCGAAGCGACACCCGTCTGAGCCCGCCCCTCCCACTGGGCTTTGTCCTTAAAGCCCCAGGCTGGGGTCGCCTCCAGGGACGTCAGCGGTTTCCGCTTCTGCGAGCCCAGCGTTGAGCCTCGGGGCCGCTTGGGTGCAGGCCGGGGTCCCAGGACCCCGAGCGCAGGACGCCCAGCCAGGCGACTCACCACCTCAGGCGCACAGGCCCACGAAAGCGGGGGCGCGCCCGCGGGACTCCATTTCCCAGCGCGCTGCGCGGAGCCGCCTGGCCGTTGCCACGGACGTCGGAAAGGGCTCCGCCCACCCGGCCGCAGAGCGGGCGGGAACTACGCTTCCCAGAAGGCGCCGCGCGTGCGTCCGCGGCGCGCATTGGGCCAATGAGGGCTTGCGGGGGCTGGACTTCCGGCGTCCGGGACTGTCACTTTGCTGCGGGGCGTGGGGCCGCACGGGTGTTGGGGACTGGAGCGCGGCGGGTCCGGGTCGGCCTTCCAGGAGCCTTGGAGACCCGAGGCGAGGGCCGCGACGAGGGCGCGAGCGGAGGGCCGCTAGCGTACGCCGTGGTCGCGGGCGACGGTCGCGCCCCCCGAGCCTCGGTTTCTCCGGGTGTAGCCTGGGCCGCCCTGCGGGCTGTGGGGCGGTGCCCCGCGTCACGTGCTCTCCGACCCCCGGGCGGCAGGGGAGACGGCGTCCTGGGCGTCTGTGCGCTAGTCGGACGGAGAGACTGAGGCCCGGAGCCGGGACGTCCGCGTATCCGTCGCTTTCTGCGCGTCCCCAGGTACAGGTTCTGATGGCGACCGCGGCGCTGACGGACCCGGCGCAGGTGAGAGAGGAAGCGTAAGACCCCCTCCCCCGCCAGCCACCTAGATCCCTCCGGGAGGGACCCGAGTCTCGGCTCAGGGAGGCACTTTACCCGAACGTCTTGTCTCCCCTCTCGGTTCGTTCCAGGCCCCGGTGTTCAGGCCAGTGGAGCGTGCGCGTGTGAGATCCCCGCTTCGGGCAGCCAAGGGAGTGAGGTGTAGAAGGAAGTTCCAGGCGGAGGGTCCCGCACGTGCAAAAGCTGGGAGGGGAGACGGAGCCTAGGTGCTTCGGGAACCGAGCTTCCGGACGTGAGCACGGGAGAGAAATGGCAGGCTGAGGAGTTGTGTCGGGAGCCGTGGGAGGATTCGAACAGAGACTGGACGTGCTTTAAGTTAGGGTTTTTAAAAGTATCCCACGGTTTGCTTGGCGGAGAAATGACGCAGGGCGGGGGTGGCCGTGTGCAGGGGCCGGCCCTGCCACAGCCCGGGTGGCCGAAGACGGCACCTGCGGCACACTGGGACTGGGCCAGCGGAGATGGGGAAAGTGGTTGGATTCTGGAGAGATCTGATGTCTCAGGTGCGGCGTGGGAGCGGGTGGCCCGAGTGGAGCACAGTCCCAAGTTTTTTGTCCTGAGCACCCAGAAGAACAGAACTGCGGAATTTGAAGGGAAAGCAGGCTTCAGAGTAAGATCAGGGAATCTGTGCTGTCCCGGAGTGGAGGTATCACGTGGACCTGGAATTGCAGATGTCCAAGGACACAGCCCTGATACTCTGAGCCAGCAGGGCCTGGGAATCACATTTAGGAGGAAGGAATCTTACGGACTCAGCCAGGGATGGGTAGCACTCCAGGGATGTGAAGACAGGCTGGTAGCCCCTGGGGCTCTGGGAGGAAGTCAAGTGGCCTAAGGCAAGGTTTTGGCCAGGGAAATGGGGGTGGGGTGGGGTGGGGTGGGCGTGGTTATGGAGGGAGGAGGAAACTGGCTTCCTGTGTGCTCACCAGATCCTTGGGCCCCCTCCTGTAGTGACTGGAGGGGATCAGCCAGCCAGTCCTTCATGCTGGAGGAGCAGCCTTGGGATGTCAGGCAAGTTCAGCAGAAGGGGGCGTCCCTCCAGGCCTGGGCAGGTCCTGGCGGGTCCATAGCTGGGACTTGTGTACAACTGCTCGTTACAGGAACAGTTAAGGGCATGTCTGGGGAGGGTCAGTTTGTGCAAAGGCTGGAGCACGAGTGGGCACCTGGGCCTGCCCTTGGGGTGGCAGCCATCTGAAGGCCGTGAGCTTGCTCTGGCTGCCTGGTGTGAGTGGCCAGTGGGGAGGCCAAGCAGGCATCTGTGCCCTGGACAGGTAGGGTGTAGGGGAGAAGAGGGAAGTTTCGTCTGCAGAGTTGCAGAGCCTGGGGGAGGAGGGGGTGAGGGGGAGGAAGGTAAGCCTCTGAGGGACATGGAGAAGGGTAGCCTTTGGGACAGGGAGGTGGGTCCTGGGTCGTAGAGCCATAGCTTAGATCGTGTCCATCTTCCCCTGTCCGCTGTTGTAGGGCCTGATGGCCTTTGAGGATGTGGCCGTGTACTTCTCCCACGAGGAGTGGGAGCTCCTGGACACAGCCCAGAGGGCCTTGTACTGCCACGTGATGCTGGAGAACTTCGCACTTGTGGCCTCGCTGGGTAAGGCCCTGGGTTTTCCGCGGGAAGCTCAGCTGTTGCCAGCACCGAGCCCATATCTCCTGTTGGCCTATGAGCAGCCTCACACCAGCGGGCTGAGTGTCCCTGGGCCGCCATGGCACCTCTGTGTTCAGCCTGGGCCCCTTTCATCTGCTGCTGCCAACACGGTTCTCCTCACAGGGATTCCTCACAGGGACCATTGCACTTTTCCTGTGAGTCCTGCCCTGTGGTGTGGTCTTCTTGGGTGCGCGGATGACTCCATCTACGTCCCATAAAGTCCTGACTCCTGCCCTCTGTTGGGCTGGGCCTGGCCCCTCACTTGCTTGTCTTTTCTCACAGGCCTCTCTGCCTCACGACCCCGGGTAGTCGTCCAGCTTGAGCGTGGCGAGGAGCCCTGGGTTCTCAGTGGGACAGTTGCAACACCAGCCAGGACTGCTCACAGGAAGCCCAGCCCTGGTGAGAGGGGACTCAGAGGGTGTGAGCTTGGGCCCACCAGTGGCCAGGCTTCTGTCCCCCTTTCCCTGCCTTCCCGGACACTGTCATCTCCTGCCTCCCACCTGACTCCTTCCCGTTCTCCTTCTATCATCAGCGCCTCCTGGAGGCTCTGGCCTTGGCTTGCCCACCAAGGGGGAGCTCCCGTGGGACCCCATTCCAGGCACCGGGGCACAGCCTTTACCAGGACGCTCCTGGTCCTGCTTTCATGGAGGTGACCATGCTAGGGGAGAGGCAGCGGGGAAACAGAGTTCGTGAGTAAAGCCTATAGCGGCAGGTAGCCATCCGTGTGAGGAGCAAAAGCAGGCTGGAGGAGTCCCCCGAGACAGAAGTGAATGACATACACCGGTCTGGCTGCTGCTTTTCTCCCCAGCTCGCACACCCAGTCCTTGGCATCCCCTTTGTCTGACCACTAGGCCTGCCCCGGCCATCCCCTCTCGGCCAGCATGACCCAGGGTCTACCATTTCTGTGCCTTCAGGTTCCCGTCATCTGGCATACGACAGGGTTGTTCCAGGAGAAGCAGAACCGCCAGGGGCCTTCCATGATGGCTCCCCTCCAGCACCTCCGAGGGTCCCCTTCGCTGGCATCTGTGAGCGTGGGAGAAGCCTGGACGGCTGGCGGGGCACCTCCCCCTCTCAGGAGAAAAAACCCACAGGGGTGTCTGTAATCTACTGGGAACGGCTCCTGCTAGGTCCTGGCAGTGGGGAGGCCAGTGTCAGTCTGCGGCTGACCTCCCCACTGAGGATGGCCGAGGACAACCCACCTAGGGGGGAGAAGGCCTTTGTGACCCACCCCATGCCAGGCAAGCAGCTAAGGGCATGTGGGGGCCAGAAGCCATATGGGCGGGAGGCGCCTGGAAGCGCTTTCCCCAAAATTCCAGAATTTGAGTCTGGTCTCACCTCTGGGGAAGGAGGAAAGAGTCCAGCTAGCCACAAGCCTCATGGACTCCCTGCTGGCCAGGAGCCCCCAAACTGGGATCAGCTGGGCAAGGCCCTCCACACAGGCCCTGGCCTCCTTCCCGGGGAGAAGCCCTTCGAATGCAGGGCGTGCAACAAAGTGTTCGTGAAGAGCTCGGACCTGCTCAAGCACCTGCGCACGCACACCGGAGAGCGGCCGTATGAGTGCGCACAGTGCGGCAAGGCCTTCAGCCAGACGTCGCACCTGACGCAGCACCAGCGCATCCACAGCGGGGAGACGCCCTACGCGTGCCCGGCCTGTGGCAAGGCCTTCCGGCACAGCTCCTCGCTGGTGAGGCACCAGCGCATCCACACAGCCGAGAAGTCCTTCCGCTGCAGTGAGTGTGGCAAGGCCTTCAGCCACGGCTCCAACCTCAGCCAGCACCGCAAGATCCATGCAGGCGGGCGGCCCTACGCGTGTGCCCAGTGTGGCCGCCGTTTCTGCCGCAACTCACACCTCATTCAGCATGAGCGCACCCACACGGGTGAGAAGCCTTATACTTGTGCCCTTTGTGGTGCCGCCTTCAGCCAGGGTTCCTCACTCTTCAAGCACCAGCGTGTGCACACAGGCGAGAAGCCCTTCGCCTGCGCACAGTGTGGCCGCGCCTTCAGCCACAGCTCTAACCTCACGCAGCATCAGCTGCTGCACACGGGCGAGCGGCCCTTCCGCTGCGGGGACTGCGGGAAGGCTTTTGCCAAGGGCGCGGTGTTGCTCAGCCACCGACGCATCCACACGGGTGAGAAGCCCTTCGTGTGCGCACATTGTGGCCGCGCCTTCCGCGAGCGCCCGGCCCTCTTCCACCACCAGAGGATCCACACGGGAGAGAAACCTGTGCGCAGACCCCGGCGTGGGGCAGGCCTGACCCCCCAGGCCAGGCCTTCTTCGGTGGTGTCATCAGAGGGCTCACTGGGGAGGGAAGCGGGGTCCACTCCTGCCTCAGGTCCAGCCGCAGTTTCGAAGCCTGCTGAAGCCTGAGGTCACAGCTCCAACCTTCCCTGGCTTGTCGTAAAACACCCGCGTTCCCTGCATATCCACGCTTTGGAGAAGGACCCGTGTGTGCACTGTCGTTCCATCTGCACACGGTGACGATGTTTGCCATTTCAGCCACGGCTCACTCCAACCCTAAGTGGTCAGGCTGCAGAAATAGCAGGGGGATATTCCCCCCATTTGGATGCTGGGACTTTGGCAGGGCAGAGACTTGGCAATAGAGTGCCGTTTCGTGCCTGTGATGACTGTGGGTGCTCAGGTGAGGAGGGGGACTGCTGGAATGCTGGGGAGGCAGTCCTAGGAGTTTCCCCTGTCCATGCACAAACTGGCCGCCAGGCCGACCCTCAGGATATTCTTCCAAGACCTCACTTCCTCCGAGGCCTCCTGGGAGCGGACCTAGTGGGTAGGAGGTCATGTGGGGGTCTGGTGTTGACCTTGGGCTCTGTCTTAGCTTCCACCTCTGGGGAAAAGAACAGACGAGAGAGGGAGAGAGATTCGGGCCTACAGAGGGATTCTGACAGGCAGGATCTTGCTAAGGGCCAACGTGTGCCAGTTGCCAGCCCTGTGAGGCGGCTGCTGTGACTGCTATCCCCACTTCTCAGATGAGGAAACGGAGGCAGAGAGAGGGGATGTGAGTTGTACACAGCAGAGCCAGGACTCGAATCCAGGCCACAAGCCCAGCATCCAGACAGCTCACCAGTCTGCCCCCAGGCTCTGGCAGCTGTGCTCGGGTCTGCCAGTGTGAGAGCTGGGTGATGCCAGGCCTGGCCGCCCGCACATGGCGGTCCCACAGTGGGTGGGCCAAGTAGAGGTGGAGGTCCCTGGGGTGGGGAGAGGGAGACAGACATCAAGAATGATGGCTCTTGAGCCGTGCTCTTTCATTCGGTTTCTCATCCAAGCCTCAGCATTGGCCACGTCCCGTTGTTACCAAAGGTACCGCTGCAGGAGCCTTTATATCCCCCCTGCCCTGACGAGAGGTGATCGTAACAACAGGTTTGGAGGAGACCACATGGGGCTCCTTGGTTCTCCCTGTGGCCCTGAGCAGACCAGGGCCCACCCTGACCTCAGTCCTCACACCCAGGGATGTTAGTGGTCTCTTTACTTGGGAACAAAAAAAAAGAGCAAAAATTAGAAGTTGGAATGGATGCACATTGTGTAAATCCTTGCACAGCACTGTGGAAGTCCACAGCCTCAGCCTCCCCTTCCAGCCTCCAGGTCATGGTTCAGAAGGGTTTAATGGCACAGTCCAGAGAGGCTTCCTGATAAAAACTTGTCAAACGTGCACGGTAACAGTCTGATGCCTGTTTCATCTTAGCACACTGCAGACATGCCATCAGTGTGTGTTGTCACAGAGCTGCAGGGACTTGGCTTTGACCCATGTCTCTTTGAGGCCAGAGGGTAGATATGTAGCCTGTCTGAGGCCCACTGACTTTCTGTGATACCTGTTCTCCCCTTGGCAGCCAGAGGTGTGCGGTCAGCCCAGGAGATCTAGGCAGGGTAGATTGCATGGGGTGGCCCCAATTAGGACTTAGCTATCTGGATATGAGTCTTTGTGCATCCAGGCCAGGGATTCTAGGCAGGGGTCACCAGTAGTGGCCAGAAAGCCTGACTCCAGTTTGATGGGTCTTCTAGTTCACCACCTCCCAAGCTTTGGCAGCTATGTGTCCTGCATTACGCCCACAGACCTATCGCCCTCCCATTCTCACTCCCTCCCAGCAGTGCCAGAGTTCTTTTATTCTGGAATCTCACTAATCCTGCAAGGAGAGGAGTCTTGCTGAACCCACTCCCAAAGACCCTTAGATGCAGGTCCTCTGTGCCAGGTCTTCTGGTCCCCTACAGGTCTCCAAGCCACTGTTCACCCTCCTGGACTCATCCTTTCTCCTCTGCTCTGGTACACACTCTGGCCTCACCCCCGTCTTACCTTCCCTTAGAATGGCATCATGAGGGTGCCATTCTCAGTCTGCACAGCTGTGAAATGCAGACAAACCCGCACTCTGATAGCTCTTGGGAGCCCATGGGATTCAGGAGCAAAGGCAACTGTCAAACAGCAAGTGGGTACTCAAGTCATACACAACCTTTTCTGCATCTTGGACTGAAGCTCCTGGAGCTCTCATGACCCCTTGACCTGGGTCTGATGTCCTATGCCATCTCCCCACCAGTCTCCTCCCCACTTCATTGAGCTCTTTCTCACCTGTGTGCTTGGCCCCTGCTATGCCTCACTTCCTCTACCCTTCTCAAACCCACCCCTCCCAGTACCTAGGATTGGTCAGTGGCCCACACTCCGGTCTTATGAGAACAGTAACCATAATCACCTGCTTTCCCCTCTCTTGGGCCTTACATTGCCCTCCCCTAAACTTCTGTGGTCATGTTGAGCCTTGTCCTGTCAGGCTAGTCCTTCTCTTGATCCTGAACAGGCTGAGTGTAAAAGTGCCCTTGAGCTCTTTGGGGCAAGATGGTGGTGTGAACACATGCATTTCATTTGGTTCAAAAACCCACTGAAGCTAGAGATGAAAGTGTTTAAAAATATGAACCCACGAGAAAGAGGATGGTGAAACGGGTCCACAGCAATGGCATTCTGGAACTGGAAGCAGATGCAGATGTGGGATCTATCTCTGATTTAGAGAAAGCCAAATATTGATTTGGCACTGGGGGAAGTGGATTGAGGTCCCACCAGGCTTATACTGCAGAACTCCAGAAGGCATAGCCCCCTGGGAGAGGAGACTTAAAACAAAGATGACTTGGGGAGAGCTACCAAAGCTATTAGAGCACTAGCTCTCCCCATAGAGTGGATGGTGGAAGAGTCATTTCTGGGGAATCCATACAGTTCCAGAGAAACGATCTAAGTCCTCCCCCCTCCCACACGCACACACACAAAACAGCTCAGTCTGATGACATATAGAAGAGTTGACAGGCCCCAGCCATGCAGATGCTCAGAGCTTCCAATCAGTGTGTAAGACCACTGCTCTTCATTGAGTGCTGGCAGCTAGGTATTAGTAGGTATCACAAGAAATCAAAACAGGCATATGCAATTTAGGATTGAATGAGCCACGGTTCAGCTACTTGATTTCTGGAAGCGAAGCACCCCTTCCCACAGTGTGATTCTTGCCTACTGAGATAAACTGAAGATAACTGTTACTAGTTCTGGTACCCAGTGTAAAAGGTTAGCAGCGTCCCATAAGCTGGACAAAAACCTTCATCCCTCACTTCGCAGTACTGACGTCTGAAAACATGTCTGAGACTCTGAGGATATAAATCAAGGGACAGTTTCCTCCTGTGTAAATGAGTGCCCACCCTGGTCCTTGTTCTCGATGTCCGCAGGGCGCTCAGCAGAGGTCGAACGAAGGACCCCAGCAGCATGCTCGCTGGAATCCTTCCCGGGGTTGGCGGAGAAAGTCCACAGATTAGGCCGGACTTCCGGGTCCGGACCCTGCTTCCTCCTGGGACCACCTGGAGGCGAGTCTCCGCCGAACTACACTACACAGGCCGTCACTTCCGGCCTCCCAGGAGGACCGGGCGACGCTCTGGCCGTTTCCTTGGAAACAGAGGGAGGCGGGCGGACGTCCTCTAGCGGTTACCAAGGGGCCTGCTCAGCGCCTAGAACGAAGCCTCAAGAGGAGCGCTGGGGAGGGGCCTAGGTGGGGTGCTGGCTCTGAATGGCCGTAAGGTCACGCTCCTCCCCCCTCACCTCACTTGCCAATAGGCGCCGGGTCCACTGTGCACATGCGCAGGATTCTAACATACCGTCCATCACGGCCGTTGGTGAGTCTAGGGTCGGATGCAAAGAGCGGTCGCCCGTGAGGGGAGGGAGCCCCCAAACTCTGCGACTCTTCAGATTTCCCTAAGAGGACCGGAGCTCTTCTCAGTCGTGAGAGGCCTTTGGAAATGAGCGTCCGCTGGCGGAGGCCGCGCCCGTCCTTGCGTGCTGAGTCTCACGGGAAACGTAGTCCGAAGGGAGGGGGCGGGTCCTGCCGAGCAGGCGCGTGATTGGCCAGGGCGCAGTCGCCATGGCAACGCGGGGGGGCGGGAAGGCGGGGCCCCTTACCCGGAGGGGCTTCCTGGCGCCCCCGCCGCGGCGGAGGTGAGCGCGGGCTCGGCTGGGCGGGGCGCGCGGCTCTTTCCTTCCTCGGGAACCCGGCCGCTCGGCGCTCCCGCACTCCGGAGTGTCCGCCTACCTCCCGACGTGCCCTGCGCGCTCCACCTCCTAGCCTCAGCCCGGCCCTTCCTCCCACCCAGCGCGGCGTTCCCTTTCCTCTGGCGAGAGCTGCTCTTGCCCCTCCCTTTTGGGAGACGGACTCCGGGGGCTCAGGCCGGGTCTAGCCGCTCTGACGGGCCCCCCAGGTGGCCTTGTTTCATTCCAGACCCTCTTGACGGTCGGGCCACGGTGTCCGCAACTCGTAGTTTTGTTGTGTTTCGTTTTGCTTTTCACACGCTTGGTTCGGGCGGTGTGAGTCAGTCACAGTTCGCTGTGGTCAGCGAGCGCGTCCACAGTCCCTGCCTCGACCCGTGGCACAGACGTGCCTCATACTTGTAGCCGGGTCCCCGGGTGCCCACTTGAGTCAACATGTCCCGATGTCCTGGAGATCATGGGGCCCGCACCCCACCATAGCCCAGCATGGCCCCGTATCCTACTGCTGCCTCTTCCCACCTTCACTGCCCCCGCTCACCAGGGGTGATGGCCTCACCCAGTCCCTGGCTGCCTGTCCCTCGGCCTCCTGCCTGTCACTTTCCCTGGCTCATGAGTCAGACCCTGGAGGCCTGCGATGACTCCTTTTGCCTACCTCTTCATCACCCCCTGCAGTTTCCTGGAAGCTCCGCTGGACAATTTGCCTCCAAAGCATTCATCCACAAGGCTTCCTTCGGCCTTCAGTTCCTGTCAGCGGCCAGCTCCTGTGACCCCTCCAGGAAGCGTTCCCAGCCTCATGCATCCCTGGGCCAGGGTCCTCCCTCAACCAGCCTCCGCCCCCTGGGCTGGGCCTGTCTGCTCTACTCTGGCCATGGCCTCTTAGCGCGCACCCTGACCCTTCCTTTCCTGCAGGTCCCTCTTGTTGGCTACAAGAAGACACCCAGTACAACAATGCCATCCCCACTGGGCCCCCCACGCCTGCCCTCTGTGGACCCCATGGCTATCCTGGAGGAGCCTGAGGCAGCACGCCTGCGCTTCCGGGGCTTCTGCTACCAGGAGGTGGCGGGTCCCCGGGAGGCCCTGGCCCGGCTCCGGGAGCTGTGCTGCCAGTGGCTGCGGCCCGAGGCGCACTCCAAGGAGCAGATGCTGGAGCTGCTGGTGCTGGAGCAGTTCCTGGGCACGCTGCCTCCGGAGATCCAGGCCTGGGTGCGGGGCCAGCAGCCAGGCAGCCCTGAGGAGGCTGTAGCCCTGGTCGAGGGCCTGCAGCATGACCCTGGGCAGCTGCTGGGCTGGGTGAGTGTGGCCAACGTTGACTTCTTGAAGGGTCAGGAGCCAAAGTAGAGCCCCTGTGACTTTCCTCTTCCCTTCAGATCACAGCCCATATCCTGAAGCAAGTGGTGCTCCCGGCAGCACAGAAGACAGAGGAGTCCTTGGGGAGCTCCCACCCTTCAGGGACAGTGGAGCTCCTCAGGGCGACCTCTGGGGAGGCCTCACAGGACACCCACATGGAGAAGTCTGCCCAGCTTAGCTGCAGTGTGAAGGAGGAGCCAGATGCTGATGGGCAGGAGATGGGTGAGAGTGGGAGCCACACAAGGTCTGGGGGGCTCCCGGAGGGAATGTGAACGTCCCCAGATGGGATGGGGACTCAGGAAGGACTGCAGACTGCAGAGCTGGGCCCCCAGGAGGCAGGAGGAAAGCACTGGTGGGCTGCCTGCCGTGTGACTGGCACACACAGTAGCCTCCTGCCTCCTGGCGGAGGACGGCCAGGGCTGCAGCACCAACACCAGCTCACCTGCCATGGCTCACAGGAGCGGCCCCTGACCCTCATCTGCCTCATTTCCTAGCACCTTCCAACCCCCCAAATCCAGCCCAGTCCCGCGAGGGGCACCCTGGACACCGGGAACCAGCCTCCACGTCCTTCCACCCACCCAGGATTCAGGTAAGCAGCCCCAGGAGGGAGGTGCAGGCACCCAGTAAAAGGGGTGTGTCCTTGGTGGCCACTCTGCTCTGTCAGGTTTTCAGGCCTCTTGGCTAGTAGCTCTTGTGCTCTTTGCTGCCTGGAAATGGAGTTGGTATCAGGGCCCCTCGTGCAGGTCCTGCAGGACAGGGACAGGCTGGTGGTCTCTCTAAAATGGGGGAAAATTTGGGCCTCAGGCCATGGGATCTGGTTTGGAGTGACTGGAACTGGTAGGCGTTGGCTTCCTCATTTACAGAGAAATTGGGGATTTTGAAGCACCCAGCAGTCTTAAACTGGTACTTGGGGATTTGAACCCTCATGTGCACGTGGGGAGGGGTCAAGATGATGAACCTTGGCAAGAAAGCGTGAGCACCACACAGCAGTCTGGCCTCCCTAGCCCCCCAGAGATCAGAATGGAGATAGCTAGGCCATAACCTGCAGCCTCCTCTTTCCTGGGGCTTTCCTCAAAGGCCAACCAGCCCTGGATTGTGGCCAGCGAGGCATGGAAGCTCCACTGAGGCCCCTGCTACCTGGAGTGCTTGGTTCCTGAGTGTGGACAGCAGGGCTCCTGTCCTCTCCCAGCAGTTTTTCTCCTAAGCCACTCCACTGGGGAGCGTTCCCGGTGGAAGAGCTGGTTGAGATGTGCTTGGAGGCTAAAAATTCCTCCAGGCTCTCTCCACGGTCTGATGGCACAGTGGGAAACAGCTGGGTGGGCAGGCCACACCCTCCGAAGCCGCCTGATCTCCAGCCAACAGCATTCCAGGTGTAACTTCATGTGGCTGTCTCCTCCCTGTGCCTGGACCTCCAGTGGTTTGTCTGTCAGGATGATTTTTCCCACCCCAGCAAAGCCCCAGATGATGGGATTTTGGGAGGCAAGGAGAGCAGAAGCCAGGGACAGGGAGTGGATCCCCTGGTAAAGTCCACAAGGGTCCTGCTTCGACCACCAGAGCTCACCCTCTGGCAACAGGCAGGAGCCAGCCCACCGCCCCACCCACACACATCATCTGAACCCTGGGATGCTTGGCTGCACCTCCTAATGTGAGTCCTCCTGCCCTCAACCTCCCCGCAGCTAGGTCCCCACATCTAGGAATGCTGACGGCCTTCAGCAGCTCCCCCAAGGAGGATCTCTGTTACTTTTGTAACCAGAGGCTTGGGGAGAGGTGGCTGGATCCCCTTGGGTCCCCAGGCCTTTTGCTGTCAATGCAGCACACTGTTCAAGGCAAGGAGGTGGGGACAATCATATCGGGCCCCCACCTAGGCTTCCCCCAGAACCCATCAAGGGGTTCTCAGCTCCAGTGTGTCTGGCTAGACTATGGAGTGGGGCTTCTGAGGGGGACAGGTGCTAACAGCATCCCCCCAGTGAGCTGGAAGACAGCTCCTCTCTGCCCTGTTTCCCAACTTTCACACACCCTTTTCATCTTCATCCTTATCGAGCAAAAGAGCCTTAGGTAATCTGCCTGCTCCCTCAAGTAATTAGTAAGGTTGTGACTAGGGGAGACGGGCAGGGTAGGGCACTGCAGGGCGGGGCGGAGAATGGGGGGTGGACAGGCACCAAGGGTGATGGGCCATATCCCCACAGGAGGAATGGGGGCTACTGGACCCGTCACAGAAGGAACTGTACTGGGACGCGATGCTGGAGAAGTATGGCACGGTGGTCTCCCTGGGTGAGGACCAGCCATGACCTCTCCTTTGGGGTCTGCATGCCACCGGCTGTAGGGCTCACTGCCCGGCCCTTCCCTGTGCACGTCTCCCAGTGCTCACCCGAGGTCCCGCTCGTTACCTGGGGGCACCGTGTCACCTACCAGGGCCCCCACCCTGCCCCTAGTATGTAAGAGCCCCTCACCCACCCCCATGCCAGGACTGCTGCCTGACTGTCCCTCACCCCAGCAGGGATACCAGCCCCCCCGCCGGAGGCACGGGCTGAGTCGGGGCCAGGGGCCGTGCGTACAGGGACAGAGGGTCGAAGAAGCCTCCACCCAGGTGAGTGCTTCTCCGTGCGACCTGAGCCACCTGTTCTCTGGTGGGGTGGGAGCTTGTCCGCCCCCACACACCTGGCGGGAGAGGGTGGGCCAATGTGAAGGGCACTGGGCTACCTGGGACTGCCACCTCTCCTTCCCCCAGGAGATGAGAGTGAGAGCCACTGCGAGGGTCCGCCCCACTGCCCAGACGCCCAGCCACCCCGGGGCCCGGGGTCTGTCACCTGGGAGGGCCCGTCTGGGGCCTCTGTGTCTGCCAGAGCAACGCTGGGAGCAGAGCTGGAGCCTGGTGCCCCGCGGAGGAAGCCTTACACCTGTGAGCTGTGTGGCCGAGGCTTTGACTGGAAATCAGTCTTTGTCATCCACCACCGGACGCACGCAGATGGACAGGGCACACGGGCCCCGGTACTGGCCATCGGGGGTGCTCAGAAGCTGCCACAGGGTTCCCGGGAGCCAGGCACAGCCCGGCACCCGCGGCGCGTGCTCCCAGGGCCCCGGAGCTACGCATGTGAGGAGTGTGGGCGCAGCTTCAGCTGGAAGTCGCAGCTGGTCATCCACCGCAAGAGCCACGCGGGCCAGCGGCGCCACTTCTGTGGAGACTGCGGCCGTGGCTTCGACTGGAAGTCCCAGCTGGTCATCCACAGGAAGAGCCACCGGGCCGAAGCCCCATGAGTGGCTCGAGAAGGCGGCCTCATCTTGGGGGCTTTGGAGCCTCCAGGGCCTGGACACGGTTCCCGGGGCTCTGGTTCCCGCCTACCCGGGGCTGCTCAGCCTCTGTCTGTGAATCAGAGTTCCCAGGAGGGTCCCCTGCCCCATTTCAGTCTCCCCAAAACAGCCACCTGGGTGTAAGTAAAAGAAGCTGCCTGGTGGGGCCTGGCTTCGAACCCACTGCCTAAGCCTGGTGACGTCCCAGCTCTGAGATCCCCAGCTGCGACCTGGTGCAAGCTGACAGGCCAAGGACTCTCCCTACCCCTGGGATGGGACCTTCGTGGCCCCAGGTGGGTGCTCAGAAACTGCCCCTTTCCACCCTTCCTGAAGCTTCTGGGCCTGATGTCTTGGTGTGGAAGGTGCTGAAAGCTCAGGAGAGCATGCTTTGCTTCTGTTTGCAGGCAGATGGAAAACTAATGACCCTCCACATTTGAGATTTTTTAAAAATTCCACTTTTATAATGGGAAGTTTCTGCATAAGAATTCTGATCTCTGCTTTCTGCTGGTCAGAATATCAGCAGTGCCACTCCTGCCTGGCGGCTGGACCCACAAGAAGGGCCAGCAGTCCTGGCCACCTGGCCTCCTTTGTTCCTCGGTCACCATGTCATTCCTTGGTCTCTTTGGCCTTTGAGCTCTTGAGTCCCAGCTTGAGTGGACACTAAGGGGACTTCCTTTGCAAGTATGGATGAACAAGGAGGGTGGCCTCTGAGGAAGGGCCCACAAACGGATGTCACTGGGGCCATGTGATTTAAAAGTAGTCTGTGATCACTTAGACAAATTTGAAATATACAAGAGAGCAAAGGTAAGGGAAATGACCCCGAGTTCCACTGTCTCATGCCAGTGACTATTCCAGGAGTCACACGTAGGGGCGTTTTATAAATCTTCTTGGGGAGCTACTGTATATATCATGCTCTTCTCACTCATTTCCCTGTTATTAAAAATGTATTTTAATGCCTGGGTAAAAATTCCATTTTCTGTCCAGCGGCGTCATTTCCTACCAAGCCCAGATAGTTCATTGTTCACCCCCGTGGTACCCAGTGCATCACCAGTGATGCACACTCCCAGGCATACACTTGGGGTGGGACTCTGCCTATTTCCCTTAGACTAAGTCTCCCAAAGTAGGATTGTTGCATCTAGAGAGCATGGGACTTTTGTTTTCTTTTTGCCTTAAAACAACACTGGATTCCTTGAGCCAATTCCAAGTCTTCCCCTCCCCCCACAACACCAAGCAGTTCTCCAACAGAAAATATTTTTTAGGGACGCCTGGGTGGCTCAGCCGGTTAAGCGTCTGCCTTCAGCTCAGGTCACGATCCCAGGGTCCTGGGATCAAGCCCCACATCGGGCTCCACGCTCAGTGGGGAGTCTGCTTCTCCCTCTCCCTCTGCCCCTCCCACCTGCTCTTGCTCTCTCTCCCTCTCTCTTTCTCTGTCTCAAATAAAATAAATAAATAAAATCTTTTTAAAAAAAAAAAGTTGAAATGAAGGGGGGGAAATCGGAGGGGGAGAAGAACCATGAGAGACAATGGACTCTGAAAAACAAACTGAGGGTTCTAGAGGGGAGGGGGGTGGGAGGATGGGTTAGCCTGGTGGTGGGTATTGAGGAGGGCATGTTCTGCATGGAGCACTGGGTGTTATGCACAAACAATGAATCATGGAACACTATATCTAAAACTAATGATGTAATGTATGGGGATTAACATAACAATAAAAAAATTAAAAAAAAAAAAGAAATGTAAAAAAAAAAGTTGAAGCATGAGAAAGATTTGATGCACCACTGCAGGCTTTGAAGATAGAGGGAGTCACACTGTGGCCTCTGGAAGGTAAGAACAACCCCTGGCTAACAGCCAGCAAAGAAACCGGAGACCTCAGTCCTACAACCACAAAGTATTGCAATCTGCCAACAACTTGAATGGGCTTGGAAGCAGATAATTCCCAGGTCTTCCAGATAAGAGCCTAGCCCAGCCAACATTTTGATTTCAGCTTTGTGATACTCTGAGCAGACAACCCAGCCAATGTCTCCCGGATGTCTGACCTACAGAACGGTGAGCTAATAAATGGATGTTTTAATCCACTAAGTTTGTGGCAATTTGTTAAACAGCATAGAAAACTCAATACAACCATGTATTATTAATGGGTTTAGTACTGCTCATGGCCAAAAATATAAAACTCGGCTGCATCCAGTGATGAATTGGAGTGTGGAATAAAATGGTGATGGTGTTTTTCAATAACATTTTTAAAAATAAGGAACAAGGGGCACCTGGGTGGCTCAGTTGTTAAGTGTCTGCCTTCGGCTCGGGTCATGATCCCAGGGTCCTGGGATCGAACCCCGCATTGGGCTCCCTGCTCCGCGGGAAGCCTGCTTCTCCCTCTCCCGCTCCCCCTGCTTGTGTCCCCTCTCTCGCTGTGTCTCTTTCTGTCAAATAAATAAAATCTTAAAAAAATAAAAAAATAAAAAAATAAAAAAAATAAATGGGATCCTGTTACTGGCCTTCCCCCACCCCAAAGGGCTCCTCATTTCCTCAGGCTTGTCAGGAGGGCTAAACCCTCCGCAGCTGGTACCTGCCTTGCCTGGGACCTCCTTCAGCCTCTACCCGATCTGCCTTGTACTGGGAAGCATTTTTCCAGAGACGTGCTTTGTGTCTAACCCCCGGGCCAAGGGGAAGCTCCTGCCAAACTGAGGTGTGTACTTGAGTCTGAAACCTGCTGGGCGCCTGGGTGGCTCAGTTGGTTGAGCGACTGCCTTCGGCTCAGGTCATGATCCTGGAGTCCCTGGATCGAGTCCCGCATGGGGCTCCCTGCTCAGTGGGGAGTCTGCTTCTCCCTCTGACCCTCCCCCCTCTCATGTGCTCTCTGTCATTCTCTCTCTCTCAAATAAATAAATAAAATCTTTCAAAAAAAAAAGAAAATGAATCTTGAAACCCGCATCCCACATCTGGCACTATCCAGCCCCAGTAGGGTAGGGCTAGGCTTGTAGACAGTGGGACCTGAGCAGTGCTTTACTTGTGGGCGGGGCCTGCCACAGAAGGAGACCCTGCGTGAGAAGCTGGCCAGTAATGGAGGGTGGAGGGAGGTTAGGAACCCTGACTGAGCCAGGAGCAGGGACTGAGCCTTCTGACTTCTGACCTAAGCTGTGTGTGTGGTTGTGAGGGGTGGGTGGGTGGGTCAGGGGTTCCTGCCTCTTGGCAGCTGAGGAGGCCCAGTCAAGGGGTAGCTTAATTTCTTCTCCTTTCATGTGTCTGTGACCATTGCAAGCTCACAGGTTCTCCCCTTGATGGTCCGTCAGCCAGTGCCATCGGCCCCTTCTCATCATCTCCTGCCTCTAACACTCTAGGACGTGGCCTAGAATCCCCCATACTTGCAGGCCACGTTGACCACTCCTTGGCTTATTAAACCTGTGTCCTTGGATACACTATGTATTCCTCGAAATGCCCCCACAACCACAGTGATAAGGTCTTTGGAGAGGAGAGGAAAGCAAAATACACGTCTCCTCCAGGCTTGTGATACTGGAGGCTGCAGCTCCCACCTCCCTTGCTGCCTGAGACTGGTCAGAGTTTGTGTTTCTCCCTCCTGCCTCCTACTGGGCCAGGTCCTCCATCTCACCCTCATCCACTAAGACCTCCTCTGAAGCCACCCATGTCCTCTCCTTCCTACCCTGAATCTGTCCCCTTCTGGCTTTCCCTGCTGAGGTCTGAGTGGCCTCCTATGTTTGCTGCCCCACAAGATCCACTGCCTTCCCCATGGTCCTTTAAACATGCAGATGGGACTGTGGTCCTCCTCCTCTCCCCCCGCAACTCCGCAATCCCCATAGCAGCTCAGCCCACAATTCTCTCACTTTCCTCACCTTACGGAGGGCCACCGTCCCTCCTCAGAGCCCTCATACATGCCTTTCTACCTGCCTGATGTTGTTCCAGCCATGTGTCCGGATGATTCATTCCCTTTCTCCCCCCCCCGCCCCCCCAGAGTCCCTCTGCTTGTACGATAGGGTAATGAGACCACCAACACAGCTGATAAATGCTTGTAAGGCAGAAAGAAATGAAGCATCCCGTTGGGCATCTTCCCCTCTCCTTCCCCTATTTTGAAGCTAGTACGTGGCTGAGCCTAGAACTTGAAACCAGCTCATCTTACACAATTCCATGAAAAGTTTTGGAATAGGGTGGTCTCTAGTTGAACTTTAGAGAAATTTCCCTCAACTGTAAAATGGGGATAACGATGCATGAGGATGTTGTGATGATTAAATTAAATGAGATAACACAGGGGCACTTGGGTGGCTCAGCGGTTTGAGCATCCAACTATCGATTTTCCCTCAGGTCAGGATCTCAGGCTCCTGGGACCAGCACTGTGTCTGGCTCCATACTCCGCGTGGTGTCTGCCTGGGATTCTCTCTCTGCCCCTCCACCCTATTCGCTCGCACTCTCTCTCTTTCTCAAATAATAAAACTTAAAAAAAAAAAATTAAATGAGATAAAGCATGTTAAACACCTAATCCTAATACTTGGTATGGTGTTAATGAACATGCAGTGTTTATTGTTAAATTACAACATTGTGGGGTGTTTTTTGGCTCTCTGGTGTACAGGGAAACCAAACGGATCAGGCTAGGGATGAAAATTAGCTAGCAGTATGATTTCACTCCTTCACTCATTTAAATAACCCTCGAAAAAATTAAAAGGTAAATAAATACACCCTAAGCAAATTTCAGTTACTATTTATGAGCCAACCTTTTATTGTTGATTGTAATTAAAATGATAAGGTGAGGCCTCTTTGATGGTTCTTCAGGCTCCTTCCCTTTTTTTTTTTTAAGATTTTATTTATTTATTTGTCAGAGAGAGAGACAGAACACAAGCAGGGGGAGAGGCAGGCAGAGGGAGAAGCAGGCTCCCCGCCGAGCAAGGAGCCCGACGCGGGACTCGATCCCAGGACCCCGGGATCATGACCCGAGCCGAAGGCAGCTGCTCAACCGACCGAGCCACCCAGGCGTCCCTGAAGTCTTCTCTTTTAATGCATGTTTTGTTAAGAGTTGAGAATCCTGGGTGCCTGGGATTCAGCTCAGGTCATGATCCGGGGGTCCTGGGATCGAGTCCCGCATCGGGCTCCCTGCTTGGCGGGGAATCTGCTTCCCCCTCTGACCCTCCCCCCTCTCACGCTCTCTTTCTCTCTCATTCTCTCTCTCTCAAATAAATAAATAAAATCTTAAAAAAAAAAAAAGAAAAAAGAGTTGAGAATCCTAAATTCCAGAGATGGGTTGTTGGAACTGCATTGGAAATACCTGACAAGGATGTCTGGGTGGCTCAGTTGGTTAAGCTGCTGCCTTGGGCTCAGGTCATGACACCAGGGTCCTGGGATCCAGTCCCGCATCGGGCTCCTTGCTCAGCGGGGAGCCAGTTTCTCCCTCTGCCTGCCACTCCTTCTGCTTGTGCTCTCTCTCTCTCTTTCTCTGTCTGACAAATAAATACATACATACATACATACAATCTTAAAAAATAAAAAAATAAAAGCCCCTTTCAGAGGTGCCTGGATGGCTCAGCCAGTTAAGCAGCCAAATCTTGATCTCACCTCAGATTTTGATCTCAGGGTTGTGAGTTCAAGCCCCACATTGGGCTCTGCACTGAGCATGGAGCCTACTTAACCATTAAATAAATAAATAATAAAAATAAAAGCCCTTCCAAAAAGGAAAACCCCAAAAAGCAAAAGCAAAAAAGGAAACCAAAAAAAGATATCAACCTTTGGACTATTTTTAAAAAGGCGAGGGTGCACCTGGGTGGCTCAGTCTGTTAAGCGTCTGCCTTCAGCTCAGGTCATGATCTCTGGGTCCTGGGATTGAGGCCCCACATCAAGCTTCCTGCTCAAGAGGGAGCCCGCTTCTCTCTCTCTCTCTCCCTCTGCCTTTCCCCACTACTCATTCTCTCTCTCTCTCAAATAAATAAATAAAATCTTAAAAAAGGGGGGGGCACCTGGGTGGCTCAGTGGTTAAGTGTCTGCCTTCGGCTCAGGTCATGATCCCAGGGTCCTGGGATTGAGCCCCGCATCGGGCTCCCTGCTCAGCGGGAAGCCTGCTTCTCCCTCTCCTGTTACGAGGTATCTCTTGCTGTGTGTCTCTCTGTCAAATGGATAAATAAAATCTTTAAAAAAAGAAAAAAAAAGCTCATGGTTGTTTGGAGTATCAACATTCAGCTCCTGGCCCAGGCTGCCTTGCATTAATGTTGGGCACCTCTGTGACTTGTGGAAAACCCCACACCTGTCTTGGGCCACACCCCTAACAGTGTTACAGCCCTCCATACCTGGGAGTCAGAAAGTGCCTCTAGCCACCAGCATCCTCTCACACTCCATCCTAGCTCAGAGGGTTCATTCTTGATTGCTGCGGGAACCAGAACCTCACTTGCCCTTTCAACCAAACCAGAATTTATGTTAATGAGGTGACTTGGGTCAGAAAGGGGCCTTCAAGATAGGGGATGGTTGCCAGAGGAACCAAGCCTGTGACCACAGGGTTACCCCCAAGTTTTACTTACAACCTTTGGGGAAGGGAGAGGGGGCTGGATTGGCTTTAATCACAAATGCTCAATGATTTCATCAATAATGGAAACTCCATAAAATCTCTCATAGTCCCTGGTAATGAACACATCAAGGTGCTGGGACTGTGGTGTGCGCTGAGAGGGAAGCCCTGCCCCCCCCCCTCATACCTTGCCCTCTGCATCCCTTCCCTTGGGCTGTTTCTAAGTTGCATTCTTGACAATAAACAGGGAATAGTAAATAAAACACTTTGCTGAGTTTGGTGATTTGTTCTAATGAATTACCAAGCCTAGGGCGGGACCGTGGGGATGTGAGAACCATAGGTTAGTAGTGTGCTAGGCAGATATGTGAGTAGATTGGGCACCCCACTTGTGGCTGGCATATGAAGTGGGGCTATTCTTGTGGGACTGAACCCTAAACCTGTGGGATCTGTGTTGACTCTGGGCAGTTTGTGTCACAACTGAATCGAACTGTTGTACAGCCAGTTGGTGACAGAGAATTGGGGAATCCATATTGAGACGGGGGAAAAAAACTCTCAATAGAACAAATACCTATGCACAGCCACCAGGAAACACCTAAATATACTTCATAGTAAAATATTTAATAGAGGGCTGTATACACAAGAGGAAGCAAAGACCTAGCCAACAATTAGAAGACTCTACAGAGCCAAATGTGAAGTTCCACAATTGTCAGGATCAAATCTTTAACTTAGTTTCTAACAGTTACTTTTCAAACAACTATTTTTCAAAAAAATTGATTTCTGAATTTTCAGAGTTAAGAAAATGAATACTAACAATACAATATATTATTTTTAAGAATTTCAAAGTAGATCACAAAGTATGACAAATTTCCCTTCTTTAATAACAACTCTACGGTTCTTTACAAATGTCTTATGCCCACAACAATTTAAGGCCATCCAGACCTATGAACAAAGACACCCAGTCTGTCAGGATAAGCCCTGGAACATCTAGAACATGAGGCAACCTTCTAATAGGAGCACCCACCTGGGAACACTTGGCAACTCCAAGCCCGGCCTGGGCAGGCTACACACCTGAGGTATGGCTGGCAGTACCAGCTTCCTCATCCCCGCCCACTCCACAAGCCAGCTGCCTTGGGAGATGAAAGGTAGGGCAGGAGCAAGTGAGGTTCTGCCTTCGGCTCAGGTCATGATCCCAGGGTCCTGGGATCCAGCCCCGCATTGGGCTCCCTGCTCCGCGGGAAGCCTGCTTCTCCCTCTCCCACTCCCCCTGCTTGTGTTCCCTCTTTCACTTTGTCTCTCTCTGTCAAATAAATAAATAAAATCTTAAAAAAAAAACAAACTTTTTTTTTTTAAAGCACTCATAATTGGAGTATTTTTATTTTATGTACAATGACTTGGCATTAAAGTAGGTATCTTGGATATCTGCAGTTAAGGTAGGTTATCTTAGATGACCAATTCAAGGAAGTTCACTTAATCCAACTTAAGCCTATATCCTTCGCGTACTGACGGAAGTCAAGAATGAACCCTCTGAGCTAGGATGGAGTGTGAGAGGATGCTGGTGGCTAGAGGCACTTTCTGACTCCCAGGTATGGAGGGCTGTAACACTGTTAGGGGTGTGGCCCAAGACAGGTGTGGGGTTTTCCACAAGTCACAGAGGTGCCCAACATTAATGCAAGGCAGCCTGGGCCAGGAGCTGAATGTTGATACTCCCAAAAACCCCACACTGTGCATTCTGAGTCCAGTACTGTAGATGTGAAGAAACTTAAATCACAGACAGGGGACCTCGGGGCCCAAGATCACACAGGTTAGTCAGAGGAACCCAGCTGCAAACTCAGGTCAGCCTGACCTACCTTGGGCCTAAGCTCTGACTCCTCTTCCTCCATGTTGCATTTTTTTTTTTAAAGATTTTATTTATTTATTTGAGACAGAGAGAATGAGAGAGAGAGAGCACATGAGAGGGGGGAGGGTCAGAGGGGGAAGCACCCGATGCGGGACTCGATCCAGGGACTCCAGGATCATGACCTGAGCCGAAGGCAGTCGCTTAACCAACTGAGCCACCCAGGCGCCCGTCCATGTTGCATTTTTAAAGAAGATTTTATTTATTTATTTGAGAGAGAGGAAGAGTGGGAAAGGGAGCCCAACATGGGGCTTGATCCTAGGACCCCCGAGATCATGACCTGAGCTGAAGTCAGATACTTAACTGACTGAGGCACCCAGGTGTGCGCCTCCATGTTGCATTCTGCATCCAGCTGGACATGTGCATATATTTTCTGCAAGTTTGAAGCATGTGGGTTTGGAAACACCAGATACAGAAGAATTACTAACATCTCATTTGATGCTGCCAATTTGAAACAGTGTAGACCTTTCTCTCACAGAGTTGGGAGGGAATAATTCCTGCATCTCCCTAGCTGTGGATGGTGAGGCCTGTAAGAACGTATCCCCTGATAAGAGGCTTGCCTGCATTTCACAAAGAACCCACCTGGACTCTTCAGAGGTCCAACCAGGGTGGTTAGGGTCCAGCCACCTGCCCCAGACAACAGCCCCCCTTGCCCCCACCCCCACCCCACAAGTACAAGGACAAGTACAATCTTGTTCAGGGGATATTGGAGCCAGGGATATGGAGCTATTTTGTGTACAGAGGAAGACTTGTTGCCATTTTTATCATTTCCAATTCATTACATTATGAATTTATCAACCAATTAGCATTTCCCTAAATATTAGGCAATCAAGATCCCGCTAGTCTAATTACACATTATAGAGATAATTTTATGTTTTTTAATTTTTTTATTATTTTTTAAAGATTTTATTTATTTATTTATTTGACAGAGAGAAAGCACGAGCAGGGGGAGTGGGAGAGGGAGAAGCAGGCTTCCCGCAGAGCACGGAGCCCGATGCGGGGCTCGATCCCAGGACCCTGGGATCATGACCTGAGCCGAAAGCAGACCCTTAACGACTGAGCCACCCAGGCGTCCCTATAGGGATAATTTTAAAATAAGAAGTTTTTAAGACTTTTGCCTTGTTGCATCTGAGAGAGCAAGATGGGTCACAGCAGCTGTACTGGAGCCATCCGAGGAAATTTGGCCAGGGTTCTAGTTCTTGCCTCGTCAGCTCAAACCGGGACGGTCTGATCCGGAAATACGGCCTCAATATGTGGCGTCGGTGTTTCCGTCAGCCCGCGAAGGATATAGGCTTCATTAAGTTGGATTAAGTGAACTTCCTTGAATTGGTCATCCAAGATAACCTACCTTAACTGCAGATATCCAAGATACCTACTTTAATGCCAACTCATTGTACATAAAATAAAAATACTCCAATTATGAGTGCTTTAAAAAAATTTTTTTTTAAAGATTTTATTTATTTATTTGACAGAGAGAGACACAGTGAGAGAGGGAACACAAGCAGGGGGAGTGGGAGAGGGAGAAGCAGACTTCCTGCGGAGCAGAGAGCCTGATGCGGGGCTCGATCCCAGGACCCCGGGATCATGACCTGAGCCGAAGGCAGACGCTTAACCACTGAGCCACTCAGGCGCCCCCCCAAAAGAGAAGTTTTTAAGAAATAGTGTCTCCAGGGGCGCCTGGGTGGCTCAGTTGGTTAAGCGACTGCCTTTGGCTCAGGTCATGATCCTGGAGTCCCGGGATCGAGTCCCGCATCGGGCTCCCTGCTCGGCGGGGAGTCTGCTTCTCCCTCTCCCGCTCCCCCCTCTTGCGCTCTCTCTCTCAAATAAATAAAAAAAAAAAAAAAAAAAAGAAATAGTGTCTCCAAACATTCAAACAGTGCTTGAAATATTAATGCCTAAGCTTTTTTTTTTTTTTTTTTAAAGATTTTATTTATTTTTTGACAGAGAGAGAGACAGCGAGAGAGGGAACACAAGCAGGGGTAGTGGGAGAGGGAGAAGCAGGCTTCCCGCTGAGCAAGGAGCCCGATGTGGGGCTCGATCCCAGGACCCTGGGATCATGACCTGAGCCAAAGGCAGACGCTTAACGACTGAGCCACCCAGGTGCCCCAAATCCCTAAGCTTTTGATTAAATCACAAGTTTAATGTTAGATTTTCTTAAATTCTTTCAAAGTGAGCAATATTTACACACGAATATTCCAAAATTGATGTGCTCTCGTGCATCTCGAGGATTCACATTCTAAGGACAGTTATGGCTGAGATAGGTGCATGTATAAGGAGGGAGGAAGGGAGGAAGGCAGGCAGAAAGAATGAACGAACTTGACACAATTAATTCCATATTTCCTTAAAACAGTGGGTAACATGCACTGGGTAACATTATTGTACCACCTATGTATGAAGATTAAGGACCCTGAAAAACCAGAAACCGTCACCGTGGGGCAACGGAGGGAAACTCTTATTCTCTGCCAGCGGTCGTCCGAGTGCATTGAGACTGCCTTTCCTTTGGCTTTTATGTGTGACAGACACTCAGGTTGTCCCAGGGAAAAAGGACGAAGGAGTCGATACCGTGATGGGCCAGCAACACCCAGACGACCCAAGACAAGCCAATCTGGGAAAGTACATTGTGCGCGGTCGGCTTTAGCAAGGAAAACAGGTGGTTTAGGGACGTCTCAGAGAACAATTCAGACTCAAGAGAACTTGAGGCTGGGGGCCTGCACCTCTTGGTGTAGGGGCTGCAAAACTGATGTCAGCCCTTCACAGGCCACAGAGAGGCCAAACCCGAGCACAGGCCTCCAGAGGTGGAGCTGGGGTCGGCATTCCCGGGCTCGCTCCCGAAGCGACACCCGTCTGAGCCCGCCCCTCCCACTGGGCTTTGTCCTTAAAGCCCCAGGCTGGGGTCGCCTCCAGGGACGTCAGCGGTTTCCGCTTCTGCGAGCCCAGCGTTGAGCCTCGGGGCCGCTTGGGTGCAGGCCGGGGTCCCAGGACCCCGAGCGCAGGACGCCCAGCCAGGCGACTCACCACCTCAGGCGCACAGGCCCACGAAAGCGGGGGCGCGCCCGCGGGACTCCATTTCCCAGCGCGCTGCGCGGAGCCGCCTGGCCGTTGCCACGGACGTCGGAAAGGGCTCCGCCCACCCGGCCGCAGAGCGGGCGGGAACTACGCTTCCCAGAAGGCGCCGCGCGTGCGTCCGCGGCGCGCATTGGGCCAATGAGGGCTTGCGGGGGCTGGACTTCCGGCGTCCGGGACTGTCACTTTGCTGCGGGGCGTGGGGCCGCACGGGTGTTGGGGACTGGAGCGCGGCGGGTCCGGGTCGGCCTTCCAGGAGCCTTGGAGACCCGAGGCGAGGGCCGCGACGAGGGCGCGAGCGGAGGGCCGCTAGCGTACGCCGTGGTCGCGGGCGACGGTCGCGCCCCCCGAGCCTCGGTTTCTCCGGGTGTAGCCTGGGCCGCCCTGCGGGCTGTGGGGCGGTGCCCCGCGTCACGTGCTCTCCGACCCCCGGGCGGCAGGGGAGACGGCGTCCTGGGCGTCTGTGCGCTAGTCGGACGGAGAGACTGAGGCCCGGAGCCGGGACGTCCGCGTATCCGTCGCTTTCTGCGCGTCCCCAGGTACAGGTTCTGATGGCGACCGCGGCGCTGACGGACCCGGCGCAGGTGAGAGAGGAAGCGTAAGACCCCCTCCCCCGCCAGCCACCTAGATCCCTCCGGGAGGGACCCGAGTCTCGGCTCAGGGAGGCACTTTACCCGAACGTCTTGTCTCCCCTCTCGGTTCGTTCCAGGCCCCGGTGTTCAGGCCAGTGGAGCGTGCGCGTGTGAGATCCCCGCTTCGGGCAGCCAAGGGAGTGAGGTGTAGAAGGAAGTTCCAGGCGGAGGGTCCCGCACGTGCAAAAGCTGGGAGGGGAGACGGAGCCTAGGTGCTTCGGGAACCGAGCTTCCGGACGTGAGCACGGGAGAGAAATGGCAGGCTGAGGAGTTGTGTCGGGAGCCGTGGGAGGATTCGAACAGAGACTGGACGTGCTTTAAGTTAGGGTTTTTAAAAGTATCCCACGGTTTGCTTGGCGGAGAAATGACGCAGGGCGGGGGTGGCCGTGTGCAGGGGCCGGCCCTGCCACAGCCCGGGTGGCCGAAGACGGCACCTGCGGCACACTGGGACTGGGCCAGCGGAGATGGGGAAAGTGGTTGGATTCTGGAGAGATCTGATGTCTCAGGTGCGGCGTGGGAGCGGGTGGCCCGAGTGGAGCACAGTCCCAAGTTTTTTGTCCTGAGCACCCAGAAGAACAGAACTGCGGAATTTGAAGGGAAAGCAGGCTTCAGAGTAAGATCAGGGAATCTGTGCTGTCCCGGAGTGGAGGTATCACGTGGACCTGGAATTGCAGATGTCCAAGGACACAGCCCTGATACTCTGAGCCAGCAGGGCCTGGGAATCACATTTAGGAGGAAGGAATCTTACGGACTCAGCCAGGGATGGGTAGCACTCCAGGGATGTGAAGACAGGCTGGTAGCCCCTGGGGCTCTGGGAGGAAGTCAAGTGGCCTAAGGCAAGGTTTTGGCCAGGGAAATGGGGGTGGGGTGGGGTGGGCGTGGTTATGGAGGGAGGAGGAAACTGGCTTCCTGTGTGCTCACCAGATCCTTGGGCCCCCTCCTGTAGTGACTGGAGGGGATCAGCCAGCCAGTCCTTCATGCTGGAGGAGCAGCCTTGGGATGTCAGGCAAGTTCAGCAGAAGGGGGCGTCCCTCCAGGCCTGGGCAGGTCCTGGCGGGTCCATAGCTGGGACTTGTGTACAACTGCTCGTTACAGGAACAGTTAAGGGCATGTCTGGGGAGGGTCAGTTTGTGCAAAGGCTGGAGCACGAGTGGGCACCTGGGCCTGCCCTTGGGGTGGCAGCCATCTGAAGGCCGTGAGCTTGCTCTGGCTGCCTGGTGTGAGTGGCCAGTGGGGAGGCCAAGCAGGCATCTGTGCCCTGGACAGGTAGGGTGTAGGGGAGAAGAGGGAAGTTTCGTCTGCAGAGTTGCAGAGCCTGGGGGAGGAGGGGGTGAGGGGGAGGAAGGTAAGCCTCTGAGGGACATGGAGAAGGGTAGCCTTTGGGACAGGGAGGTGGGTCCTGGGTCGTAGAGCCATAGCTTAGATCGTGTCCATCTTCCCCTGCCCGCTGTTGTAGGGCCTGATGGCCTTTGAGGATGTGGCCGTGTACTTCTCCCACGAGGAGTGGGAGCTCCTGGACACAGCCCAGAGGGCCTTGTACTGCCACGTGATGCTGGAGAACTTCGCACTTGTGGCCTCGCTGGGTAAGGCCCTGGGTTTTCCGCGGGAAGCTCAGCTGTTGCCAGCACCGAGCCCATATCTCCTGTTGGCCTATGAGCAGCCTCACACCAGCGGGCTGAGTGTCCCTGGGCCGCCGTGGCACCTCTGTGTTCAGCCTGGGCCCCTTTCATCTGCTGCTGCCAACACGGTTCTCCTCACAGGGATTCCTCACAGGGACCATTGCACTTTTCCTGTGAGTCCTGCCCTGTGGAGTGGTCTTCTTGGGTGCGCGGATGACTCCATCTACGTCCCATAAAGTCCTGACTCCTGCCCTCTGTTAGGCTGGGCCTGGCCCCTCACTTGCTTGTCTTTTCTCACAGGCCTCTCTGCCTCACGACCCCGGGTAGTCGTCCAGCTTGAGCGTGGCGAGGAGCCCTGGGTTCTCAGTGGGACAGTTGCAACACCAGCCAGGACTGCTCACAGGAAGCCCAGCCCTGGTGAGAGGGGACTCAGAGGGTGTGAGCTTGGGCCCACCAGTGGCCAGGCTTCTGTCCCCCTTTCCCTGCCTTCCCGGACACTGTCATCTCCTGCCTCCCACCTGACTCCTTCCCGTTCTCCTTCTATCATCAGCGCCTCCTGGAGGCTCTGGCCTTGGCTTGCCCACCAAGGGGGAGCTCCCGTGGGACCCCATTCCAGGCACCGGGGCACAGCCTTTACCAGGACGCTCCTGGTCCTGCTTTCATGGAGGTGACCATGCTAGGGGAGAGGCAGCGGGGAAACAGAGTTCGTGAGTAAAGCCTATAGCGGCAGGTAGCCATCCGTGTGAGGAGCAAAAGCAGGCTGGAGGAGTCCCCCGAGACAGAAGTGAATGACATACACCGGTCTGGCTGCTGCTTTTCTCCCCAGCTCGCACACCCAGTCCTTGGCATCCCCTTTGTCTGACCACTAGGCCTGCCCCGGCCATCCCCTCTCGGCCAGCATGACCCAGGGTCTACCATTTCTGTGCCTTCAGGTTCCCGTCATCTGGCATACGACAGGGTTGTTCCAGGAGAAGCAGAACCGCCAGGGGCCTTCCATGATGGCTCCCCTCCAGCACCTCCGAGGGTCCCCTTCGCTGGCATCTGTGAGCGAGGGAGAAGCCTGGACGGTTGGCGGGGCACCTCCCCTTCTCAGGAGAAAAAACCCACAGGGGTGTCTGTAATCTACTGGGAACGGCTCCTGCTAGGTCCTGGCAGTGGGGAGGCCAGTGTCAGTCTGCGGCTGACCTCCCCACTGAGGACTCACCAGGATGGCCAAGCCCGGGAGTTGGCCATAATAGAAGGTCGCAAGCCAGCTAAACACCGGAGGGCTTCCCAGAGGCAGAAGCCATACTCGTGGGCAGCCCCCCACAGAGTCTTCCCAAGCATCTCAGTACTTGAGGTTAGTCACGTTAGTGGGGAAGGAAGAAAGGGTTTGGCTCCCGAGGTGCCTCAGAGACTCCCTGATCCCCACAAGCCCCCAACCTGGGATCAGCTGGGCAAGGCCCTCCACACAGGCCCTGGCCTCCTTCCCGGGGAGAAGCCCTTCGAATGCAGGGCGTGCAACAAAGTGTTCGTGAAGAGCTCGGACCTGCTCAAGCACCTGCGCACGCACACCGGAGAGCGGCCGTACGAGTGCGCGCAGTGCGGCAAGGCCTTCAGCCAGACGTCGCACCTGACGCAGCACCAGCGCATCCACAGCGGGGAGACGCCCTACGCGTGCCCGGCCTGTGGCAAGGCCTTCCGGCACAGCTCCTCGCTGGTGAGGCACCAGCGCATCCACACAGCCGAGAAGTCCTTCCGCTGCAGTGAGTGTGGCAAGGCCTTCAGCCACGGCTCCAACCTCAGCCAGCACCGCAAGATCCATGCAGGCGGGCGGCCCTACGCGTGTGCCCAGTGTGGCCGCCGTTTCTGCCGCCACTCACACCTCATTCAGCATGAGCGCATGCACACGGGTGAGAAGCCTTATACTTGTGCCCTTTGTGGTGCCGCCTTCAGCCAGGGTTCCTCACTCTCCAATCACCAGCGTGTGCACACAGGCGAGAAGCCCTTCGCCTGCGCACAGTGTGGCCGCGCCTTCAGCCACAGCTCTAACCTCACGCAGCATCAGCTGCTGCACACGGGCGAGCGGCCCTTCCGCTGCGGGGACTGCGGGAAGGCTTTTGCCAAGGGCGCGGTGTTGCTCAGCCACCGACGCATCCACACGGGTGAGAAGCCCTTCGTGTGCGCACATTGTGGCCGCGCCTTCCGCGAGCGCCCGGCCCTCTTCCACCACCAGAGGATCCACACGGGAGAGAAACCTGTGCGCAGACCCCGGCGTGGGGCAGGCCTGACCCCCCAGGCCAGGCCTTCTTCGGTGGTGTCATCAGAGGGCTCACTGGGGAGGGAAGCGGGGTCCACTCCTGCCTCAGGTCCAGCCGCAGTTTCGAAGCCTGCTGAAGCCTGAGGTCACAGCTCCAACCTTCCCTGGCTTGTCGTAAAACACCCGCGTTCCCTGCATATCCACGCTTTGGAGAAGGACCCGTGTGTGCACTGTCGTTCCATCTGCACACGGTGACGATGTTTGCCATTTCAGCCACGGCTCACTCCAACCCTAAGTGGTCAGGCTGCAGAAATAGCAGGGGGATGTTTCCCCCATTTGGATGTTGGGACTTTGGCAGGGCAGAGACTTGGCAATAGAGTGCCGTTTCGTGCCTGTGATGACTGTGGGTGCTCAGGTGAGGAGGGGGACTGCTGGAATGCTGGGGAGGCAGTCCTAGGAGTTTCCCCTGTCCATGCACAAACTGGCCGCCAGGCCGACCCTCAGGATATTCTTCCAAGACCTCACTTCCTCCGAGGCCTCCTGGGAGCGGACCTAGTGGGTAGGAGGTCATGTGGGGGTCTGGTGTTGACCTTGGGCTCTGTCTTAGCTTCCACCTCTGGGGAAAAGAACAGACGAGAGAGGGAGAGAGATTCAGGCCTACAGAGGGATTCTGACAGGCAGGATCTTGCTAAGGGCCAACATGTGCCAGTTGCCAGCCCTGTGAGGCGGCTGCTGTGACTGCTATCCCCACTTCTCAGATGAGGAAACGGAGGCAGAGAGAGGGGATGTGAGTTGTACACAGCAGAGCCAGGACTCGAATCCAGGCCACAGGCCCAGCATCCAGACAGCTCACCAGTCTGCCCCCAGGCTCTGGCAGCTGTGCTCGGGTCTGCCAGTGTGAGAGCTGGGTGATGCCAGGCCTGGCCGCCCGCACATGGCGGTCCCACAGTGGGTGGGCCAAGTAGAGGTGGAGGTCCCTGGGGTGGGGAGAGGGAGACAGACATCAAGAATGATGGCTCTTGAGCCGTGCTCTTTCATTCGGTTTCTCATCCAAGCCTCAGCATTGGCCACGTCCCGTTGTTACCAAAGGTACCGCTGCAGGAGCCTTTATATCCCCCCTGCCCTGACGAGAGGTGATCGTAACAACAGGTTTGGAGGAGACCACGGGGCTCCTTGGTTCTCCCTGTGGCCCTCAGCAGACCAGGGCCCACCCTGACCTCAGTCCCCACACCCAGGGATGTTAGTGGTCTCTTTACTTGGGAGCAAAAAGAAGAGCAAAAATTAGAAGTTGGAATGGATGCACATTGTGTAAATCCTTGCACAGCACTGTGGAAGTCCACAGCCTCAGCCTCCCCTTCCAGCCTCCAGGTCATGGTTCAGAAGGGTTTAACGGCACAGTTCTAAGTGTCATCATCACAGAGCTTTGAAGCCTTGGCTTCAATGCAGGTCCTTCAAAGTAGGGTAGAGTTGCTGCTTGCCTGTTCCCCAATGAGGGGCCGGGACACCTATGTCTTCATGGCAGCCAGAGGTTTGTGGGAGTCTGCCAGGAGACTTCAGCACTGTAGATATCATGAGGCCACCCCAAGTCTCAGCTCTACCGTGAGATGAATCTTGGTAGATCCAGGCTGGGGAGCCTGAGACAAGGGGGTGCTCTCGTCCCATCACCTCCAAGGTCTGGTATCCATCTGTCATACAGAATGAGCAAGGACATGTCTCCCCCACTCTCTACCTGGTAGCAGGTTCAGACCTACCTTCTACGTCTGGAATCTCACAAGTCCTACAAAGAGGGGAGATGGGGCAGTGAGAGGTGTCTTGCTGGAGCTGGCTCCCCATGATCCTTGGAGTATATGTCCACTGAACCAGAATTCCTGGTACCCTGCAGGCCCCTGAGCCACTGTCCACCCCTCCTGGACTCCCCTCTCTCTGCTCTGGTCCACACTCTGGCCTTATCCCTATCCCACCTTCCCCCAGATTCCCCTCCATGAGGGTGCCTTGAGTAGGTCACAGCCTTAATCCCCACAGCTGTGAAATGCAGACAAACCCCCACTCTAAGTGGTAGAGACCTGTTCTGGGAAATTCAGGGATTCAGGATCAAGGGCATCTGTCAAACACCAAGTGGGTACTCAAGTCATATTCAACCTTTTCTGCATCTTGTACTGAAGCTCCTGGAGTCCAGTTTCCAACCTGAGTCCTCCTGACCCCTTGAGCTGAGACTGATGCCCTCTCCCATCTCCCCACCAGTCTCCTTCCCACCTGTGTGGTTGGCTCCTGCTATCCTTCACTTCCTCCACCCTCCTTAAGTCCACCTCTCCCAGGACTGGTCAGTGGCTCCCACCTTGATTCCATGGAAACAGCAACTATGATCACCTGCCTTTCCCCATGTCTTGGCCTTGCACTGCCCTCCTCCAAACTTAATGTGGTCATGTTGGGCTCTTTCCTGCTAGGCTGACCGCTCTGCTCTTAACCCTGAGCAGGCTGTGAGTGTAAAAGTTTCCCTGGCTTTCTAGGTCAAGATGGACTAAACACACATCTCACTTAGTTCAGAAATCCACTGAAACAACAGGGAAGAGTATGTTTAGAACGTGAACCCACAAGTACGAGGATGGAGTAGGAGGTGTCAGGCAATGGCATTCTGAAGCTAGGATTGGATGGGATGGGTGGACTTCAACTGGTCTGGTGAGAGCCACATACAGAGTCGGCACTGGGGCAAGTGCAGGGTGGCCCCTGCAGGCTTATGCTGCAGAACTCCAGACGGCTTGAAAACTAGCAGCGTTTCCCCTGAGCCGGCTTGGGCTACACACCAGAGAGTTTTCGTGATCACTGGCCTCTACCTAACAGCTCCCACAATTACCCAGGTGTCACTTTTGGTATCTGAGCTCTTAAGGCCTACATCTCAATCTTCACACCCACGTGTGCCCCAGCCTACAACATTTACAACACGCAGGCAGCGATTCCTGCCATGGAGAGAGCACAGACCACTTCACTGAGGATTAACATGTGCTATTCCCCTTTTCCAGGTTTCCAGCTCTTAAGATGCCTGGGCAGCACCTATAGCCCCTGACATGGGGTGGATTGCACTTCCCAGAGGTTCAGTGCCATCTGCGTTTATCCTAATTCCCATGGAAGCACTTTTGATTCTTTTTTTTTTTTTTTAAGATTTTATTTATTTATTTGAGAGAGAGAGAATGAGAGAGAGCACGAGCAGGAAGAGGGTCAGAGGGAGAAGCAGACCCCCCGCTGAGCAGGGAGACCGATGCGGGACTCGATCCCGGGACTCCAGGATCATGACCTGAGCTGAAGGCAGTCACTTAACCAACTGAGTCACCCAGGCGCCCGCACTTTTGATTCTTGAAACATTGAGGACTATACTTCCAAAGCCTTTGCCACTCACTTTCCCTTGGCCCACAGACTATAGTTCCATAACGATCAAGTAACATTGAAAGCCCCTGACACAGTACACAACACTTTCCTGAAACCAGCAAAAGCATCCTCCTGCCTACAGCTCTTTTGGCCCCTAGGACACTGGACTTTATCTTCCAGAGGGCTCTGATCTGCTCCCCACCCCTCCCCACAGGACTTGCATCAGGGCTTTTGCAGGTGCACTCTGCCAAGGACACTCTTTTCCCAGTTACTTGCTGCTCCTCCTTCTCGGCTTAGCCCAATGTCCTTGTCATATCACCACGATAGCACTTCTCCTTACACCTTCCCGACCGTATCCACATCTGCTGACCTGGGGTCAGCCCATCAGGGGCCACAAAAAGACCTATAGATAGAGTGAACCTCATCTCTCAATCCTGGAATGACTTTGAGGCTCCTGGCTCCTCCTGCACTGGTGGCCTTGCCTAGACAGAGCCATTCCCTGAGGCTGGTAGGGAGACGGGGGACCCTGAAGTAAGGTCTCTGGAGGCACTAGGCCCTGAGTTCCTTGCTTGTATCTCCATCCACTGTTGGGGAGGAAGAATTTCTTCTGCCCTTCAAGGTCTTTCTGGCTTGACTAAGAATCAGATTGACACGAGACATGTTAACAGGAGAAAATAAAATTTAATTTGGTACATATGGGGAATATATACAGCCATAAAATTCCAAAGACAGGCAAAATGAGGTGTACATGTCATACTGAACTGAGAAAAGTATAGATGTCCGGGAATTCAATAGGAAATAATGTAATTTAAAGGAAAATGAAAGAGTAAATATTTGGTAAACGGTCTTTGGGCCATTAAGAAACAAGAGGACACAGGAATTTGATAAAAGAGGTCTTGCTAAATTCCTCCCTGTCATTATATAGTTATCTGTGGGGTAGATAAAGAGCTTCTGAATCTGCTGGGGTTTTATTGCTTTTAACACAAAATAATCTTTATGCCAAAGGGGCCCATCTTGGGGCTACCTACCCTTGGCCCCTACACACATAGACATCTGTGTATACATCCAAGTTTATTCTCACTCCGTTACTGGGCCTAGCATCATCTCACTCTCTGCAATGGGGCTTATAGCCAGGCTAGGATTCATGATGATCGTCAGCAGGTTTGGGGTGGGGGGAGGTGACCTGCAAATGGTAGTGGTAGTCAGCATTGGGCACTACCACTTCAGATGTCCTGTGGACTGGCCAAATAGTCAGAGTCTCCAGGTTCCATTGCACACAGCCTGGTACACGTCCACCGTGAGGGGCCGGAAGGCCTTGGCCTGATTGTCCAACACGAACAAGGGGTCAGCAATGATGCCTACATTGAAGCCCTCACGTGCCAAACGTGACTTCACCAGTTTGAATGTGCTTGTGATTGCCAGGGTGTCCTGCAGGGGCAGTAAGCATAACCCGACTGTGAGGCCCTGGCCAAGACCTCCCATCCACCTACTTCTGCCACCCTGAGCTCACCTGGATACGGATGAAATGGGGTGCAGCATAGGCAGGGAGCCAAGTGCGGACATGCTGGTACATCCTCTGACCATCGAAGGTCTGGCCGGGGACCAGCTGCACGGCAGCCATGCCCACCTTGCCCTCACAACCTGGGGAACACGCCAGTCATTCTCAGATCACCCAACTCACAGTGCCCATGGCTGACCCTCTCACTTTGCCCATCTTTGTTCACTGGCTGTACCCCAACAGCTCTCCCACCTGTAAAATCTGGAAAACACCCCTCTGCCCACAAAGCTGTTGGAGGTTTAAAATGAGGCAGATCCTCCACACCTGGTACAGACACACCGTAGACGTTCACCTCCTGCAGGAAGTCCACGAGTGACAAAACGCTCTCCACCTCCCGCGTGGACACGTTCTCACCTTTCCATCTGTGGGGTTGAATCCAATGCCAGTGAACGCAACCGTGGCAAAGCGGAGGCCCCGCCTCTTGCCCACCAAGCCCCTCCTCCTACAAGATCTGATAGGTGGTTCTGCCCAACTCCGGCCCCTTCAGGATCGAGAAGCCACGCCCCTCTGGGTCCGGAAGTCCCGCCTCTTCAGCCTGGCTCCCTCAAAGGACCAGGAAGCCCCTGCCACCCGTTCCCCCAGTCCCGTCCGGGACCCGACCGGAAGGTGTCCCCGAGGCGGTCGCGAAAGTAAAGGAAGCCTTCTTCGTCCATGGTCAGCACGTCGCCGGTGTTGAAGTAAACGTCACCCCTGCGCCGCACATTCCGCACCAACTTTCGTTCCGACAGCTCTCGCGCCCCGCGGTAGCCCACGAAAGGTTGGTGGCTCAAGACCTGGGTCAGCAGAAGCCCCGCTTCCCCTGGGGGTAGGAGTTGGAATTAGGGCATTAACCATGGCCAAGAACGGCACAACCCACCAGCCCCCGGCCGGAGGTTACCAACCATGGTGAACTCTTCATCACCGAGACCCTGCCAAAGAAGAGACAGAGAGAGACCTAGAGATAAAGATGGGGGAGGGGAGACAGAGACTGGGAGACAGGAGACATTGGGGGGCCCACTAGAAATAGAAAGAGGATAACAAGGGAAGGACACGGGACAGAGACAAATGGTGGTGGGAAGAAAGAGATATGGCCAAGACCGTGCATGGCCCCAGGAGAGAAGACCCTAGGAGAAGGTACTGGACAAGAGATTGATGCCTGGGAGGACATGACTTCCACAAATGGACACCCAGAGACCCAGTAAAGCAAGAGATTGAGGCAGAGGAGCCAGGCAGAGCTGAGAAGCTGAGAGGCAGAGGGTCCCAGGCAGTGGTCAGACGAGGTGAGGGCAGCAGACACCACCACTGGGCACTGACCTCAAGGCTTTGGGCAGCTGTTCCAGCCAAGGACCAGATGGCCCCCGCCCTTCCCACACCCAGAGAAGGTTTCCCAATCCTTGTACCTGGCCCCACAGGGACACAGAAGCCCTGATTGTCCCTGACAGGCTCTTCGGCCTCCGTGTCGAACTGTACAAGCTCAAAGGGGGACAGCATCTGAGTGGAGGGTGGGGAAGTGTCAGTAGAGGTCCTGTGGGCTCAGCCTCAATCAGGGCCACTGTCCCACCCAACCCACTCACTCGAAGCAAGCAGCTTATCTTGCCCAGGGCCCCACAGCGCCCTGGGTAGTTGACGAAGCCAATGTTGCCTTCTGTAGAGCCATAGCTTTCCAAGATCCGGATGGGGCCAAAGCGCTGCTGGAAGGACTTCCACACATCTGCCCGGAGTCCATTGCCCATTGCTAAGCGGACTGTATGTGTCCGGTCCTCTGGTCGCTGCAGGGACATCCCAAGAAGAGTGAAGAGGAGTGTGCCCTAGAACCCTTACCTAGGAAGGCTATGTCTTGGTCTTTACCTGAGGAATTACCTGGGAGGTGATGGGGGGGGGCATCTATACCTAGGTAGTCTACCAAGGGTTCTTACTTGAGAGTAGTTACCTGGAGTCTGTACTTGGAGGGTTACCTGCAGAGGTTACCTGGGGGTAAGTTACCTAAAAGCCTTACCTGAAGGGATACCTAGGGGTGACTGGAGGCCTTATCCAGGGCTTACCTAGAGAAAATATCTAGGATCTTATGTAGGGGTAGTACCTGGAACTTTTACCTGGGGGGAGGTTACCTGGAGGGGTTACTTAGGGGCCTTTACCTGGAGGTAAACTGGGGAGTGACTTGAAGTTTCACCTTGGGGAGACACCTGGGGGCCTTACCTGGAGGTAGTTACCTGAAGCATTTTATCTGGGATCCATACCTCATTGCTGATAAGTTCACATCTAGTGAGTTTACCCCGAATCATCCTTTGTTCTAGGCACTTTATATATGTTTTATTCTCACAGATACCACCTTTGAGTTATTATCCTCATTTTCCAAATGAGGACATTGAGGCTGAGAGAGGTGAAGTCGCCTGCCCAAGGTAGCACTGCTGATCATCATAGAAGCCATGATTGGAAACCTTGTGTGGGATGCGTTAACTGTGGCTGTTGCCTGGGGTGTTTTACCTAAGGGACCTTGCTTGAGTCCTGTACCTGAATCTCTCTGAAACCTTTACCTGAGATGACATCTAGGATCATACCTGAGGTATTCACCATGGAGCCCTAATCTTAGCCCCTCACCTGTGGAGTGTTACACAGGTACCGCAGGACCTCACCCACATACAGGATCACAGTCACACCATGCTGCCGACAGTCATCCCAGAAGCGGGAAGCAGAGAACTTGGGGGCCAGGACACAGGTTGCTCCTGAGTGGGGAGAGGAAAGGGTTTCAGGTCATGCTTCCATGCCACTGTGATAAGCTGCTTTGATCACCTAACTGTGGCCCTTTGAAGCACAGGATTTGGAGCTCATCTGTGTGTCCCTGACCCAGCTAGGACCACCCACATGAGAAGAGCATAGGTGGGCATGGGTTTGCATTCTATCTTCAGAATGTGTACCAAGCTCAATGCTTGGTACAAAGTGAGCACTGCTAAATAAGGGCTATGAATATTAATCACTCTTGATTATGATAAATGTTTTATGAATGTCTAGCTGGGCAGATAGATAGGTGGGTGGATGAGTGGGCAGATGGATTGGTGGTGGCATGGATGCGTGGGTGGGTGAGGAGGTAGGTTAGTAGATGGATGCATGAGTTGGTGGGAGGATGTCTTGAAGGATGGACACATGGATTAATAAATTTTACAGGCCACTACTTATCACTCCAGGAAAGTGACCCTTTTTTAGCTGATCACCTCCTCTGCAGCTGGCTTTGTGGAAAGCACTCTCCCTACCTCAACCCTAATCCTCAAAAAACCCTGCAAGCTAAATATTATCATCCCTGCACCCAAAGGGACAATTGCTCGTGTGCCTGGTGAGGTAGCAAGTGTATGTCTTCTTTGAGGCTGTATTTTTGGCAGGGAGGTAAAAAACAATGCCTTCTGTGTGAAAATGGATGCTGGTCTTGAAAGTGACAACTTTGTTTGCAACCCCTGATGAAATGCCTGATTCAGGAAAGGTCTTCAAGAGCTGGTAAAACCAGGGGGAAGGTTGACAGGGAGTTTTCCAATTAAAGCCCCCCAATGTGTAGATTTGTCTAATTGCTACATTGTACACCTGAAACTAATGTAACGTGTCAACTATACATACATACACACATACATACAGCTCCCCAATTCATCTTAGCCTCTCTAAGGTAGGGTAACAGTTATGAGCTGCCTTCCATGTGATGTATTAGGAAGTATAATGCATCCCACCAAGGTTCTTGCCACCAATAATTGAACTGAATCTAACGTCTCTAGAGGAAATTTCCAGTCTAACAAGAAATGCAGGGGAAAGAGGAGCAGAGAACAAACAAGCAAGTACAGTGAGGGGACTTTAACTGTAAAAAGCAAAACAAAACAAAACAAAACAATTAGACATGTCATTGGGGGAATTCAAACATGACCTGTGCATCAGATGATATTAGAGTTACTGTTAATTTTGTCAGATGTGATTATCACTATGGTGACAGTTCTTAAGTCCTTGTATGTTAGAGATACATACTGAATACTTACAAGCAAAAAGATACAGTGTCTAGGATTTGTTCTAAAATAATTGAGAAATAAAGAGGGGAATACATATGAAGAAAGATTGGCAACATGTTAACAATTGTCCAGGGTGGGTGAGGATATGTGAGACATCATCAAACTATTTTCTCTACTTTTGCTTTACTGTGTATGTTTGAAAGCAAAATGCTGATGGTGGCTGAAGCTGGATGGTGGGTACATGAGAATTCATGTAGAAATATTTAGAAATTTGTATGTGTTTCAAAGTTTTTTATAAAAACTCAAAAAGAGTTTTATAGGGAGAGTTCCCAGTCTGAATTGCTAGTCAGGTGTCCAGGAAGATAGCCCAATGGAATGCTTGGTGAACACCTAACCCTCACTGACTATCCCAGCACTCATATCAGCTTGTCACTTTCTGACAACAGCAAAGCCACTAGGGACTAAGTGACCAAGTCTCTGCTCAAGTAGCCTTGGGGCGTGCTGCTGTGTGTCCTTTGTCAAAGGTAAGAACTTCGGTGCTGGGTAACCTGTGGGGCCTTGTTAGCCTGAAAGCTCCACCCTGACTTTGAGTCTGGAGGTCCCGTAGATTGGAGGGGTCTTCAGAAAAGGGCTTACCGAGCTCCAGGCAGCTGAGGACCCCAAGGATAAACCCCATCACATGGTACAGAGGCAAGACTGTGTAGACCACGTCATCAGCTGTGACCCCACCCAGGGACAGCATCTTGCACATCTGCAGCAGTCGCTCATGCGTGACAATGGCCGGCTTTGGGAGCCCTGGGGAATGGAGTGGGAAGGGTGGGTGGTGAAAGGACAGCACATAGGAGTGGGTCTCCGTGGTCAGGGGCTTGAGGCTCTTAGGAGGTGTTCAAGTATGGGGATTAGTGGGTGGGCTCAGGGAAGAAAAATTGGATTTGGGGTTCAGAGGGTAAATTCCAAAGCTCAGGTAGGGTTTCAGTGGCTGTTTACTGGGCAGAGGCAAGATTCTGGCACTGACCAGTCAAAACACATTGGGGGTCAGAGTTCAGGCCAGGTGTCACAATCAAAGGGTAGGATGGGTTTCAGAGGTCAAGTTTGAGGCACATGTCAAGCTTGGGGTTAGGGCAGCATTAGGGTTCAGAGGTCAGGGCTAGGGTTGCTGGGCACCCTCACCAGTGGTCCCTGAGGTGTAGATAAACAGGGCAGGACTCTGTGGTGTGATCCCAGCACGTAGGTCAGTGGGCACGGGGTCGGTGGGTGCAACATCAAGAGCAGGCCCCAGAGCCCCCACTCCTGGTGTTGGGGAAGAATGGCTGAGGTAGAAGCATCGGATGTTCTCTGCCTGTAGCTTGGGAAGTACCTCTTCCAGGTTCTCCCGGAGGTCTGCAGGGACAGGTCAGAAGAGAAATTGGGGAAAGGCCCACATTTGAGGTCAGGAGGGGAGACCCGAGACCCAAAGATAGAGCCCCATAATTAGTATTTGTTGGCAAAAAGGATTAAAACAGGGGCGCCTGGGTGGCTCAGTCAGGCTGAGCCAACTCTTGGTTTCAGCTCAGGTCATGGTCTCGGGGTCCTGGGATCGAACCCTGAGAGCACTGCATGGGGCTCTGCGCTCAGCGGGGAGTCTGCTCAAGGGTTCTCTCTCCCTCTTCCTTGGCCCCTACCCCTGCTCACTCTCTAACATAAATAAATAAATAAATCTTTTTTTTTTAAGATTTTATTTATTTGACAGAGAGAGAGCACAAGCAGCGAGAGAAGCAGGTTCCCCACTGAGCAGAGAGCCTGACGCGGGACTCAGTCCCAGGACCCTGGGATCATGACCTGAGCTGAAGGCAGAGGCTTAACCCACTGAGCCACCCAGGTGTCCCTAAAGTAAATAAATCTTAAAAAAAAAAAAAAAAAAAGGATTGAAACAAACATGAAAAAAAACCCTCTGGTGCCCTCAAAATTACTTTCCAGCAATTAAGCTTTGACTGTAATTGCCTGTGAGGGTAGGTAGGAAGCAAGGATCTCCTTGCCTAGCCCCCCACCAGGACCCTCTGTCCTCTTCTAGCCTCTGGGTTCCTCACCTGGGTCCACCACCAGCAGCCGAGCCCCAGAGCTCAGCACTGAGTGCACCAGGGGCGCTCCCCGGCCATGCGGATTGATCCAGGCCACGGGGCAGCCCAGCTTGGCCAACCCCAGCCACAAACCCAAGGCCGGAATGGTCTGGGCGTCCAGCACCAGGAGGGCAGCCGACTCCCCACCAAGCAAGCCTGTGAGGCCGCCCAGCTCAGCCTTCAGGGCCCACACTGCCTGGCATGCCCTGTCGTCCAGCTCCCTGAAGGTGACCGAGCGGCTCCCTGGCCCCTTCCACACCAAGGGCGTGCGACCCGGCTGTGCTCGTGCTCGTCGCTCGAAGGTATCCACAAAGGTGTCGGGCGGGTGGCGTCTCATGCGCGCTCTGACAACCAGGCCCAGGCGGAGGATCCCGGCGATATAGGCCATATCTGCAGGCAGCCAGCGCAGCCCTGGGGGCGACTGTGCGGGCAGCAGAGCCAGCGTGAGCGCCGCGGCTGCCAGACTCAGCCAGTGGGGCATCCAGGGCCAGAGCCAGGGCCGCGCCAGCAGGGCCAGGCCGAGCAGCACGCAGAAGATGGAGTCTCCCAGGAGCCAGCGCAGTGCCAGGGCCACAGCCGCAGGCCACGCGGGCTGCCCCAGAGCCCGCAGCACCAACAGTAACAAGGCTAGTCGCAGCCAGATGCCCATGGCGCCCGCTCCCTCCTCAGAGAAGTGTCCACAGACTGCTAGTAACTTCTGCCAGGGGCTGCCTGGCCCAGATCTCTGACCCCTTAGTCCCGCCCCCACCCCCACCCCCTGACAGTGGCCCTGGAGGTGTTGACAGCCAGGCTTCTGGCCTCAGGACTCCACCCCCCAGCCCTTTTTAACCCGACTTGTTTCACTGTGCCTACCTCTAGCCAGGTACGTGCCTGGCACTCCGCAAATAGTTGAAGGAACAAATTCAGTGCCTAAATTCAAACCCAGTTCTGATATCCCCACCCCCTCCCATATGCTGGGCTGAGTCTGCCCCACCCCCTGGCATCCATGGGGTTCAGGAGGCTAAACTCCCCCCGCCCGGAACGTGGGCAATGGTTGGACCGGAAAGCCTTAGCCCTTCACCTCTGGGAGGCAGTCACAGAGGGGGAGCTCAGAGAGGCGGTGCCATTGACCTGGGAGCCCGCAGGTCTTCAGTTCAAACCCCTCTCCACCTGCTCCAAATCCTTAAGACAGGGTGCCCATGGTCAGGTGCCGCCAATGCTCTGGAAGCAGAAGAGTGGCTGCTTTCTGGGCTGGCAGCCGAATTGATGCGGGGTCTTGTGACACTGGTTTGCTACCAGGGATCAGTACCTTCAGCCCCCTGGTTAGCAGCCCAGGGGTCCTGGCTGCTTCTCCCCTTTTGCCCCACCCCCCGCCTTGCACTTCAGAACTTACCAGCCAGGGTAGGCATCCTGGAGCTCAGATCCCCACATGGCAGCCTGGCCTCAAAGACTCCCTGGACACCTTCCCCCCCACCCCAAAGTAAGGTGCTCAACCATCATGCCCATCAGGATGGGGGAGGGGAAGCCTAGAGTCCAAAGGGCCTTGAGATTCCGGCGGGAAGGGCCTCGAAGTCTGCATCTTTCCCACATATGGCTTCCTTCTTCCAGATGCACCTCAGGGCTGGCCTGTACCTCTCCCCATAGGACCAAGGGCTCTAGAAGAGCCAAGTGCCAGTCATATGTGCATCCCACTTCCTCCTGGAGAACAGAGGCATGAGCGGCCAAGTGGATCATCCTGTCTCTGCCCAGGGAGCCTGGGAGGTTAGGGTTAGCTGCCCAGGGACGGGGGCACTGAGCCCCGAGGCCCACAACCAGTCTGTGATGATGAGAAATGCACGGGTCTGGGAGCTCACAGCTTCCGAGTTTGGAACCCATGGCCCCAGTATTTTATTAGAGAGTGGGAGTCCCAAGGCCCTGTCCCAGTCCATGATGGGTCCACCTGAGCCCCCTAGACGCCAGACTGAGGAAAGGGTACGGTGGGGAGGCAGGGATCACGCCCAGCTCGACACTGGGGCAGAGGAGCAGCTCCAGAACCCACCCCACTCAAGCCACAAATCTTGGCCCTGGCCCAAGGGTCTCTGAGTTTAGGCTGGAGATGATCCAGTTCTCAGGGGTGGTCGGGTCCCTGACCAAACCCAGCCCCAGCCTGCCACCGTCAGGAGGGTCTAAGTACGAGGGAGGAGAGGAGTAAGGCAGGCCGGACCCCTGGTCAGGTCTGGGGGAAAGGGTGGAAGCAGAGGGAAGGCCTGCGCTCTGGGGAAAGTGTGGTTTGGTGGTGGGAATGTGGTCCGGGCGTCTAGGCAGGGATGTTACCGGTCCCGCGGTGGTTGTGGCCTAGTTCCACGGGAGGTCCCTAACCCGGCAGAGGGTGGCCTACTGCGCGGGACCGTGGTCAATCCTGCGGTGGGCGTAGCCAGGCCCACAACTGGATCAGGGCGCTGGGTGCGCGGCCAGGTGGCGCTCGAGCAGCGCGCGGTGTGAGAAGACCTTGCCGCAGGCGGGGCAGGGCGCGCGCTCGGGCCGGTGCGTGCGCATGTGCACGTTGAGCGAGCTCTTCTGCGTGAAGCGCTTGGCGCAGACGGCGCACTGGAAGGCGCGCACGCCTGTGTGTGTGACCATATGCTTCAGCAGGTAGTCGCGCAGTGAGAAAGATCGCCAGCACACGGCGCATTGGTGGGGCTTCTCCCCTGTGGGCGACAGGGCATGCCGCGCACGTATGTCAGCTGGGAAGGGGCCCCGCCCCGGGAATCTTTGTCTGGCAGGGACTCCCCTCTCCTCCCGGGCTGCCCATCAACCCGGAATCCCCCTGTCCATTAGGGACACTCCCTTCCCTCCCGGACCTTCCTGCCCAGCAGGGACACCCCCTCCCCCCGCCGCGACATGACCCAGTGTGTCTCCCCACTCAGCGGGGACGCCCCTTTCCCAGACCCTTACCGTCCTACCGGGATACCACTGTCAGGCGCCCCCAATTCTAACAGGTACCCTCCCAACAGGGAATCCTGCTGGTCTGGGACATCGTTGCCCATCGGGACTGACCACTGAGGTCTCCCCCCACCTCCAGGGACTTGCCCTCCCTCCACTACTGCTATGCCCCTGGAGCACTCTCTGATCGCTGGCCACCATTCTGGGGACAGTCTGGCAAGGCCCGCTAGGCTTACACTGGGAGAGACACAGGCACACGTGCCCCTTCCTACTGGAAGCCCCTGTTGCCCAGAACCTTCGTCTGCTGGCAGCTATAATGTACCTGGGGGTGACAGCGCAGGCTGTGTGGCCCTTAAAGTCATCAGGTATTAACAAAAAACCTATCTCAGTGGCAGAGGACTGCAGGGCAGTGCCTGGGCAGGGAGTGCCTGGGCAGGGGTTCCCGCAGACCAACCAGGCCTGGCACCTGGCTACAGAGGCACAAAGCTGGCAAATCTTGGCTGGTACTACCTTGGCCCCTGGCAGCACAGGCTCTCTACCTATGCCTGTATCCTCTCCCCTTCATCTCCAGGACAGCCAGGTGGGGATTTTACACTGTAAATCCCATCTCAGTCACTCCTCACCTCAGAACACTGATGCCCTCCCCACCATTCACAGTGAAATCCCAAATTCCTGGCCCTGCAGAACTCCCCATTCCACTCCCACAGGATTTCCAGCCAAATCTGTGCTTTTCCTAACAACATCCAGTTCAGCCCTGCTAGCAGTCTTTGACATTCCATACCCCTGTCCTCCACCTGAGCCCCTAGGGAGAACCCCACACACCCTGCAACACACCCAGGACCTGCCAGCCACCACCTCAGGCTCTAGCTCCACAATCTCCACCGGTCCACCCTAGCATTCTGTCTCTCCCTCAGCCACTGCAGAGCACCTCCCAGACCAGCTGAGGTTTTAGGGGACCTCTCCATGGTCTTCAAGGAGCTCCCCTTCCCTCCCTCTGCAGCTGTGGGGTCCCCACTATGCAGCCCCACCTCCGTCCTCCAGCGCTGATCAGGGCACCTCTCTGCCTACTCTGCACGCTTTCCCTAGGCCAGCGAACTCACCCTCCCTCACATCCAGACCCAGCCACCGGACCCACAGCCAGCCAGAAGACCCAGGAGGCTCCCTGCAGCACTGCTCCCCAACCTGGCTATATATCCCTGCCAAGGCTCCTTTCCTCCTGATCATCCCAAGCTCCAACGCAGTGAGTAAAGGCTTCACTGGCAGCTTCCCAAAAGCTCTGGGCAAGTTCCTGCTCCCTAACCCAGCGGTAGGATTCCCCCTGCACCACTAAATCGAGGTAGGGGATGCAGGAGTGCCTGCTTCTCCATGTGGAGGGGCTTCCCCTCCCCCCTACACGTTGCACTTGGGGCTCAATTTCCAGGCTCCCCTGGGGTCATGAAAGAGCATCAGAACCGCATGAGTGCCTCCACCCAACTTGCCCAGTGCCCAGTCCCCCCTCAGGCTTGAATCTCCAATGACCAAGGGGCTCAGAGACCCATCCCGGCTCACCCGAGTGGATGAACATGTGCTTGGTGTAGTTTTTCCGCGAGCTGAACGTCTTGCGGCAGTGACTGCACTCATAGGCAGGTGGCTCGGCGGCACCCGGGGCTCGGGCAGGGGTGGCCGAGGGGGCCACAGCGGGAGCGGCGGGCGGGGCCGGCGCCTCCCCTGGAGGCGCGCTGGGGGCCGCATCTGGCTGGAGCGCGGGGTAGAAGGCGGAGGAGAGTGCAGGAGCAGGGCCGGAGGGCGCGGGAGAAGGTTGCGCAGGTGGCCCAGGAGCGCCCAGATGAAACGGGAAAAGCGAGACTGGAGGCCCCGGGGTCTTCACGCCGGGGACGCGGGATCCCGACAGGACGCAGTCAGGCGGAGCCGCGGTCTCGGTGGGACAGGCTTCCGCGGCGGTGCCATCCTCATCTTGCCAAGCGGACACGTAGCTCTCCGGGAACACGTCCTCGGCAGCCGACGCCCCCCTAAGGAAGTCCCTCCCGGCGCCGCCGTAGTCAGCGAGGCCAGCGGGTGCAGGCGGCTCCTCGCACGCGCTGTCAGGGGCGGCGGTGAGGAAGCCGGCGGCGCAGTCGGGGAAGGAAGGGGGCGCCTGGCCCTCTCCCGGGCCGCCGCCTTCGCCGTCCTCGCCCTCGGTTTCATCATCGGTCTCCTCGTCGCCATCGCCGCCGTCGTCCGGGGGCGCCGGTAGGGCGGGGTCGACGTCCGACCCCTCGGCCTTGGTGGGCGCAGTGGGCGCGGGCAGCTGCAGGCGCGCTGGCTGGCGCTGCTTGCGGCTATGCGCGGCACCGGGGTGGCCCGGAGGGCGCGCGGCAAGCAGGTGGCGCAGGCGGTGGCGTAGCTGCGCGGGTGCAAGAGGTGGGGGCACGGGCGTGGGTAGGGGTGCGGGCGCGCCCGGGACCGGCGCGCGGGCGCGGGCAATGATCTGCGTGCATTCGTCTATGACGGTCTGGATGCGCAGCACGGACGCGGCCGTGAGCACCTGCAGGGCTTCGCCCTGTGCCACCACAAGCGAGCCGCTGTAGAGGAACTCGACGAGCTGGCGCACCGTCTGCGCGGGCACCACCGGCGGCACGCGGATCTCCGAGTGGCCGAGCAGCAGCTTGTCCTGGAAGAAGGGCGAGCCAGCAGCCAACACACAGCGGTGTGCACGCAGCGAAGCCTCGCGGATCCTCACAGTCACGTCGCAGAAGTGACCGCCCAGCCGCTGCCCGTTGAGGGTCTCGAGCAGCGAGCGGGAGAAGTTCTGCAGGTGTATGTGGTGCACCGCCTCTGCCGCCGCCATCTGGACTGGATGAGGGGGTGTGGGCGGGGAGAGGGGGTTCAGCCGGGCACCCACCCCCTCCCCCGCCCCACTGTCCCTGTCCCTTGAGCCCTTATTGCAGGACAGGGCCCATGGGCGCACCACAGCCCCAGGCTTTGCGAACCTCAGCCCTCTCGAAAAGGCCTCTGGCAGTCCTGTTCCCATACACAGGACACAGGACTCACCAAACACCACCCCGTCTCCAGGGCCTCTGCAGCTCTGCCTCCGGAGCCCCGGGCACACCCCTGGAAGAAGGTTGGGAATACCAAAGCTCTGCCTCCCTCCCAGTCTTGCTTACTCCCCAGGGGAGGGTCCAGAGCTCAGCTTCCCCTATAGTGGCCCACCCACCAACCCTTCCCCTAATTCCAAATCCATAAACCTTCCCCAAGTCCCCCTCCCAGGGGGCAGCTCTGTGGAGAAGACTGCAGGGGCCCCCATACAGAACTGGCTGCCACACCCTACCCACTCCCTTCCCTGGCTGGCTGTGATTCCTCCCCAAGCAGCTTCTTTTTGATCTTCCTTTGCCACATCCCCTAAGCCTGGAGCATCCAAGGTCCTGTGGAGACCCAGGTCTGTTGGCTTGGAATTGGGTTAACTAGTGTATACAGAGGTGTTCTTGGGGTGGGGTGGCACACCCTGCCTGCCTCCTGGACTAAGCGATTCAGGGTGTGCATAGCCACAAAGGGTTGAGAATAAGTTGGGCACTAGCCTGGCAAGTGCCCCATAAGAGAAAAATACGTGGTCTCTCGCCAACCCCAGCACCGCAGGTAGGGAGGTACCTCTTGCAGCCTGGTGTTCTTGGAATCTCGATATGGCTTGTAGGGCACGCGGTGTGGGTGTGGCATAGAGAGGGGGCTTGCGTGGATCCTGCAGGGTGTGTGATTTGGAGGGCAAACGTGGTGCAGCAGCTGCCTCCGTATCAGCATGATTCTTGTCAAAATTCTGACCTCCTAATTCCACTTAATTTGCCCACCCTCAGACACTGGAAGGGGGAGGGGATACCATCCCCCAGGGGACTCCGGGAATCTGAGAAGCTGTGCTACTTCACCTGCCAAGCAGGCACCATGCTCACTAGGACTCAGTCTTCCGTCTTTCAAACAAAGATGGGATACCTGGCTCATCCTGCACCCAGCCCACACGCACCTCCAGTCTAGGGGAGGACAGTCGGACACAGGACGCACCCTGACACTCACCCACTCTCCACCAGCCTGGCTCAGGCTGGATCACACAGCCCCGGAGTGCAGCCTCTCTTAACCTTTCGGGTCTAATGGGGTCTCAGACTCACCCCCCTCCGGTTCCTCATGCCCAAATCACCTTTCCTCTTTTGGGGCCAGCCCCTCCGTTTCTTGCATGCCCCACATCTCACCCTGAGATCACTTCGCACTCCGCCACTGCCCCGGTACCTCCGGCCGAGGCTGATGGAGCCATCTCCTTGTGATCCCCGCCCCCCGGCCTATTCCCCACGCGACAGCCAGAGGGAGCCTGTTCAGACCTGACAGATCGGGACCCTCCTGGGCTCAGAGCCCTCCATGGCGACGAATTAATTCTTGGCAACTCTTCAAACAAGCCAAGTCTTTGCACGTGCTGTTTTCTACGCCACAGCCCGTTCCCCGTCTTTATTTACCCACCGACTAGAGAACTTCAAATCCGTGCCTGGGCGACTGGGGCGGAAACCTGCGCATCGACCGTACCCTTTAAAGCCTGCGTCTTCCGACCCGCCCCCGCCCTGCTCCCGGTCTCTTATCTCTCGGTCCAGATGCCGCAGGGCCTTTTCGGCGCCTCAGAACAAAGCCCCCCCCCCCCCCCGGGTATGGCGCCGCAGTCTGGCCGCCACGCCTTTGCCCTCGCCGCACACTTTGCTCCAAGCACCCTCTCCCATACTCTGCTCAATTGCTCGCGCCCTACCCTGAACCCTGAGGCCCTCTCTGAGACGCTCGGGCTGCACCCGCTCCAGACCCCGGCCAGCCTGTATTTCCCGCCTGCGCGCGATCGCCAGAGCCATGCCCCCACCCTGCAGCGCCCCCTCACGTCCACAGCGTGCGCTCCAAGCCTAGCGCCGGTGCCCCTCCCCTGGCACGCCCCGGCCTGCCCGTGGGCCCTGCAGCAGGGGGATGCCCGCCAGACCCCACCTCCGGCTCCTCCTCAGGCACGCGGCCGGGACCTGGCCTTCTGCCGCTCACCGCCGACCAGGCCGCACTTTCGGGGGGCGACGCCGGCGGAACCGAAGTCTGCAGCCGCGGTGGGGCTGGGAAGCGCTAGGTCAGAGCACGTTTCCGGTGTTTCTATGGCGATCCGCCGCCGCGGCCAGGCCGCACTTCCTGCTCTAGTCAGAGTCGGAACTCAAGTCGCAGAGGCTCGGGCGGCGGGGCAGCGAGGAACGTCTGGGCCAGAGCACGCTTCCGGCGTTGCCCTAGGCACAGGGACGAGGCGGGGCCTGCGCGGTCCATCTGTGGGCCACGCCCCCGTGCGCTCGCCGCGGTGCTGCAACTGGAGCTGGAGCGCCGCGACGGAGGCTGGGAAGGCGGTCCGAAGCCCCAGGTAGGTCTCGGCTGGCTCGGACTGCGCTGCGACCCCCCTGTCTCGGCTGGCTCGGACTGCGCTGCGACCCCCCTGTCTCGGCTGGCTCGGACTGCGCTGCGACCCCCCTGTCTCGGCTGGCTCGGACTGCGCTGCGACCCCAGGTGACGGCCCTCTGCCCGCAGCATGAGTGGAACCAGCAGTAGGGCTTGTCCCTGGTCCGCCGGATTCCAGCCCTGCGTGCAGAGCAGAGACATCCCTGCAGCCTACCTCCACTCCCGCCCGTGGCTACGAGCGGAGTGAGGGAGCAGACACCACCCCAGCCTCTGGCTCCCGCCTTCCGCCCCTGAGCCTGGGTCCCAGGTAGAAGGTGGAGGCAGCCTGTCTCTATGCCCCCTGCCTCCCCGCACACACACCAGGCCCGCCTGCCCCAGGGCGAGTAGTGAACAAAAGTATGAATGGATATTGAACTGAGTGCCTTTGCACGCAGCACTCTGGGACACACCTCAGAACAGAAGAAGGGCAGGGGTGAGACGGGTCGTGCGTCTGCCAGGGCGGTGAAGATCAGATGTCAGTTTAGGAGACAATATGTGCGAAGAGCTGTGCGGGCAGAGGAAACAGCCTCGGTTTTCAAGGACCTTGAGATGGGGCTGGTATCTAGGACCCTATGAACCAGGCTAGAGGCTGGAGTGGTGGGCTGGCCTAGCTTTACACTTTGCTCATGGGGGCTAGAGGCAGTCAGGAGGACAAAAAGGTCAGAAGATCCCCTGAGACCTGGGGGGGCCCTATGCCTTGTGCAGCAGGTGTGGAATCCAGCATGGGGGGAGGGGGGCTGGCTTAGCCTCCAGTAGGAGGACAAGATCAGAGTACCAGCCTTCCACCTTGGGCAGCTGCATTGTGGATGTGTTGAAGGTCAGGAGGGGAACCACTGTCCCCACTGGCAGCCTATCCCGTGGCCCGTGCCCTGAGGAATCTTGTTAAACCCCAAGTCTAATGGCCTCAGTGTCCTTCTTCAGAATCTGGACCTGTCAGAATGGCCTGCCCAGCCCCCTGGGTCTGCTCCATCCAACCTCAGTAGCCCCTCTCCAATCCTGTCATTCCTCATTCCTCAGGGCCTTGGTTCTGCCTGCCTCAAGGCTGGCCCGTGCTGTTCCCTCTTTTTGTAGCACTCTCCTACATAGCTCAGCTGCCACTACTCCTCTGGGGACTCTCCCTGACTTCAAACCCCCCTGTCTTCTGTCACAGGACCTGTAGAGGTGGGGGTCATCTGTGTCCCTCACCTTGACAGATACCTGCTGCTATTACTACTACCTAAACAGGAAGAGAGGTGCTAACAGCAGCTTCACCGTGTCCTGGGCCTGATTGCACAGGATTCTGGGACATTGTCAGTCCTCTCCTATAGGGGGGGCAGAATTCTAAAAGCGCCCACTCCAAGATTCCAGGCCAGGACTTATATATAGTTACAGTCTGTGGCAGATATAATTAAGGTTCCTAACCAGCTGACCTTAAAATGAGATGATCCTTGATTGCTTGGGTAGGCCCAAGGTAATCATAGGGCCTTTAAAAGCCGAGAGACTTGAAGTAGAAGGACTCCAGGGGCTTTGAAGCTGGAGGGGGCCACGTGACAAGAAATACATGGGGGAGTCTAGAATCTGAGAAGAGGCCCACATGACACCCAGCAAGGAAATAGGGACTTCCAGTCCCTGCATGGGACTGGAATCTGCTGACTACCTGAAGGAGCCGGGAAGCTGGTTTTCCCCCAGAGCTTCCCGTAAGAGCCCAGCCCTGCCCAAAACCTGATTGCAGCCTCTGTGAGACCTGGAACAGAGGATGCTGCCTGGGTTTCTGACCTGCAGAACAGTAAGCTAATAGGTGGGTGTTGTTTTAAGCTGCTGAGTTTGTGGTAATTTGTTAAATAACAATAGAAAATGAATATAGCTGCCAGAGACTCAAGGCCTGCACATAGTAAGTTTCTGATAAATGCCACTGTTTTCCCATCTGATGAATACCTTCCCCTTGCCTCTCCCTTGCTGAATGCTTCATTTCTTTCTGCCTTACAAGCATTTATCAGCTGTGTTGGTGGTCTCATTACCCTATCGTACAAGCAGAGGGACTCTGGGGGGGCGGGGGGGGGAGAAAGGGAATGAATCATCCGGACACATGGCTGGAACAACATCAGGCAGGTAGAAAGGCATGTATGAGGGCTCTGAGGAGGGACGGTGGCCCTCCGTAAGGTGAGGAAAGTGAGAGAATTGTGGGCTGAGCTGCTATGGGGATTGCGGAGTTGCGGGGGGAGAGGAGGAGGACCACAGTCCCATCTGCATGTTTAAAGGACCATGGGGAAGGCAGTGGATCTTGTGGGGCAGCAAACATAGGAGGCCACTCAGACCTCAGCAGGGAAAGCCAGAAGGGGACAGATTCAGGGTAGGAAGGAGAGGACATGGGTGGCTTCAGAGGAGGTCTTAGTGGATGAGGGTGAGATGGAGGACCTGGCCCAGTAGGAGGCAGGAGGGAGAAACACAAACTCTGACCAGTCTCAGGCAGCAAGGGAGGTGGGAGCTGCAGCCTCCAGTATCACAAGCCTGGAGGAGACGTGTATTTTGCTTTCCTCTCCTCTCCAAAGACCTTATCACTGTGGTTGTGGGGGCATTTCGAGGAATACATAGTGTATCCAAGGACACAGGTTTAATAAGCCAAGGAGGGGTCAACGTGGCCTGCAAGTATGGGGGATTCTAGGCCACGTCCTAGAGTGTTAGAGGCAGGAGATGATGAGAAGGGGCCGATGGCACTGGCTGACGGACCATCAAGGGGAGAACCTGTGAGCTTGCAATGGTCACAGACACATGAAAGGAGAAGAAATTAAGCTACCCCTTGACTGGGCCTCCTCAGCTGCCAAGAGGCAGGAACCCCTGACCCACCCACCCACCCCTCACAACCACACACACAGCTTAGGTCAGAAGTCAGAAGGCTCAGTCCCTGCTCCTGGCTCAGTCAGGGTTCCTAACCTCCCTCCACCCTCCATTACTGGCCAGCTTCTCACGCAGGGTCTCCTTCTGTGGCAGCCCCCGCCCACAGGTAAAGCACTGCTCAGGTCCCACTGTCTACAAGCCTAGCCCTACCCTACTGGGGCTGGATAGTGCCAGATGTGGGATGCAGGTTTCAAGATTCATTTTCTTTTTTTTTTGAAAGATTTTATTTATTTATTTGAGAGAGAGAGAATGACAGAGAGCACATGAGAGGGGGGAGGGTCAGAGGGAGAAACAGACTCCCTGCTGAGCAGGGAGCCCCATGCGGGACTCGATCCAGGGACTCCAGGATCATGACCTGAGCCGAAGGCAGTCGCTCAACCAACTGAGCCACCCAGGCGCCCAGCAGGTTTCAGACTCAAGTACACACCTCAGTTTGGCAGGAGCTTCCCCTTGGCCCGGGGGTTAGACACAAAGCACGTCTCTGGAAAAATGCTTCCCAGTACAAGGCAGATCGGGTAGAGGCTGAAGGAGGTCCCAGGCAAGGCAGGTACCAGCTGCGGAGGGTTTAGCCCTCCTGACAAGCCTGAGGAAATGAGGAGCCCTTTGGGGTGGGGGAAGGCCAGTAACAGGATCCCATTTCTTTTTTTTTTATTTTTTTATTTTTTTAAGATTTTATTTATTTGACAGAGAGAGACACAGCGAGAGAGGGAACACAAGCAGGGGGAGCGGGAGAGGGAGAAGCAGGCTTCCCGCTGAGCAGGGAGCCCGATGCGGGGCTCGATCCCAGGACCCTGGGATCATGACCCGAGCCGAAGGCAGACGCTTAACGACTGAGCCACCCAGGCGCCCCAACAGGATCCCATTTCTATACCCATAAGGTTTTGGAAGCTTGGGAGAGGGCTGGAGGGGACCCAGACCCAGGCCCTGGTAGAGTGTATGAAGGTGATAGGAGCAGTGGGTCAGATAAAGCAAGGTGCCTACAGGACTTACCAAAACAGAAACATCCAGACAAGGATCAAGGACTGTTGAGGACGGGGTGGGGGTGGAAATGGGGTGAGGAATATTTGCAACACAGAGAGAAAAGGTTTAATTTGCTTTCATATGTAAAAGACAAGAACATCCTGCTAGTCTGTGGACAGAGACCTGAGGAAATCACAGGGGAAGTAGGAGACCTAAACTGAAATAATAATCATAATAACACAGCTGCCATTGTCACTTCTGGGTCCCTGCACCGGGTCTTGTACTGGGCTCTTGATTTAATTTTGAAAAGTGAAAAAAAAACAATAAATACGAAGTATAATATAGCACACACTGGAGCACTCACATCCCCAAATCACCAAATGTTCTTGTTTTGTCTGTTTTTTTTTTTCTTAAAGATTTATTTATTTATTTGAGAGAGAGAGAGCACAAGCTGGGGTAGGAGTAGAGGGAGACAATGTCCAGCAGACTCCCCACTGAGTGTGGAGCCCAACGTGGGGCTCAATCTCATGACCCTGAGATCATGACCTGAGTCAAAATCAAGTCAGACACTTAACCGGCTTATAGGCAAAGGAGAAAGCCCCTGGAGGAGGCACACCTGGGTACTAATGTTCCTTCAAGGCCTCGCGTCCCCACCCTGGTTTAACCAATCTACTGAAGCCAGATTAATGTTTCTGGTTTTGTTTTTTTTTACATGTAATAATTTTTCATTTTTTATTATTTATTTATTTAAAAAAATTTTTTTTTTTTTTTAAGATTTTATGTATTTGACAGAGAGAGAGAGAGAGAGAAGAGCAGGGGGAGAGGGAGAAACAGGCTCTCCGCAGAGCAGAGAGCCTGATGCGGGACTCGATCCCAGGACCCTGAGACCATGACCTGAGCCGAAGGCAGACGCTTAACCGACTGAGCCACCCAGGCACCCCTAAAAGATTTTATTTATTTATTTGACAGAGAGAGACAGCGAGAGAGGGAACACAAGCAGGAGGAGTGGGAGAGGGAGAGGCAGGCTTCCCGCCAAGCAGGGAGCCCGACGAGGGACTCGATCCCAGGACCCTGGGATCATGACCTGAGCTGAAGGCAGACGCTTAACCAACTGAGCCACCCAGGCGCCCCTACATGTAATAACTTTTTTTAAAGTTAAAGTTTACTTAATTTTTTTTTTTAAATAATCTCTACACCCATCCTGGGGCTCAAACTCACCACCCTGAGAGCAAGAGTCCTATGCTCCTCCTGAGCCAGCCAGCTGCCCCAGGGATTTTTATTTTTTTAATTTTATTTTTATTTTTTAAATTTTTTATTAGGGAGAGAGAGGATGGGGGGTGGGCAGAGGGAGAGGGAGAATCTTAAGCAGGCTCCCCACCGAGTGCAGAGCCTGACACGGAGCTCAGTCTCACAACCCTGAGATCATGACCTGAGCCGAAATCAAGAGTCAAGGGTCAGACGCTTAACCGACTGAGCCACCCAGATGCCCCTCTATTTTAATCAATGTTCCTCAATCACTTCTCCTTGGAGCCCCCTGGGCCTAGAGGATTTGACATCTTCACACATCGACCATCCCAAGGTTGCCTCACCATTGGGGTGGCCCAACATAGCCTTACCTGCCTTTGGACACCAACTCTTTCGTATAATTCTCCCATTTCCAGTGTACATAAAATCCAATCATTTTTAGTAGAGTTACCACGTGTGTAACCCTTAGCATTCTTCTGTTTTAGAACATTTCTATTGTACCCGATGAGATACTTCCACCCATTCACTGTGAGTTCCTATTCTCATCCCTGTCCCAGGCAACCACTAATCTAATGTCACTACAGATTAGCCTGTTCTGGACATTTCACATTAATGGAATCATACAATATGAGGTCTGGGTCACTTTGCCTTAGGCTTCTGTGCCACCCACATGTTGTTAAATTTGTTTAGTTAGATTTGTTCATTGTTTTCTGTTCAGGTCCCTTGCCCATGGCTTCTCTAAAAAGTATTTCCTTGCCATGGTGGGCAACTGAGGCAGAAGCCTCTCCAGTCCTGCTTTTACCAGCTGTCCTCCTGCTGGACCCTTGCCCTCCTTCATGACATGGTCTATTCTCCACCCTGCCCTCTTCGTGTTTGAGGCACTGTTCAACTCTCCTCTTTTAACATGAGGATGCATCTGGGACGCCTGGGTGGCTCAGTCGTTAAGCGTCTGCCTTCGGCTCAGGTCATGATCCCAGGGTCCTGGGATTGAGCCCCACATCGGGCTCCCTGCTCTGCAGGAAGCCTGCTTCTCCCTCTCCCACTCCCCCTGCTTGTGTTCCCTCTCTCGCTGTGTCTCTCTCTGTCAAATAAATAAATAAAATCTTTAAAAACAAAAACAAAGGGGCGCCTGGGTGGCTCAGTCGTTAAGCGTCTGCCTTCGGCTCAGGTCATGGTCCCAGGGTCCTGGGATCGAGCCCCACATCGGGCTCCCTGCTCTGCGGGAAGCCTGCTTCTCCCTCTCCCACTCCCCCTGCTTGTGTTCCCTCTCTGTCAAATAAATAAAACCTTTAAAAAACAAAAACAAAAACAAAAACATGAGGATGCATCTTTTAAAAGCAAGGATGAGGGGCACCTGGGTGGCTCAGTCGTTAAGCGTCTGCCTTCGGCTCAGGTCATGATCCCAGGGTCCTGGGATCGAGCCCCACATCGGGCTCCCTGCTCCGTGGGGAGCCTGCTTCTCCCTCTCTCTCTCACTCCCCCTGCTTATGTTCCCTCTCTCGCTGTGTCTCTCTCTGTCAAATAAATGAGTAAAATCTTAAAAAACAAAAAACCTTCCCTTTAAAAAATAAATAAATAAAAGAAAGGATGAGGGGAGCCTGGGTGGCTCAGTCGGTTGAGGTCCGACTCTTGATTTCAGCTCGGGTCATGGTCTCAGGGTTGTGAGATGGAGCCCCATGTTGAGCTCTGTACTCAGTGGGGAGTCTGCTTGAGATTCTCTCCCTCTTCCTCTGCCCCTCTTCCTGCTTGTGTGCTCTCTCTCTCTAAAACAAATAAATAAATCTTTTTTAATTTTTTTTTTAAGATTTTATTTATTTGCGAGAGAGAGCATGAGAGACAGAGAGCATGAGAGGGAGGAGGGTCAGAGGGAGAAGCAGACTCCCTGCTGAGCAGGGAGCCTGATGTGGGACTCGATCCCGGGACTCCAGGATCATGACCTGAGCTGAAGGCAGTCGCTTAACCAACTGAGCCACCCAGGCGCCCCTAAAACAAATAAATAAATCTTTAAAAACAACAGCAACAACAAGGATGGGGCACCTGGGTGGCTCAGACAGTTAAGCATCCAACTCTCAATCTCAGCTCAGGTCTTGATCTCAGCGTTGTGAGCTTGAGCCCCATGCTGGGCTCCACACCCAAAATAAAAATCAAACCAAGGATGGTTTCTTAGTTGCCTGTCCTCGGAAGCTTCCTCACTCCTTAGCATGCCTGGTCCCCATCCCCAAGTCACCAGCTATCCACAAATGGGCCCTGACAGCTGATTTGTCTCTCCCAGGAACCCTTTCAGAACTGCTCAGGTTCCTTGCTCCCTGTTGATCCAGAAGTTCCAAGACATTTTGCTCAATTCAAAATAAAAACTTGGGGCGCCTGGGTGGCTCAGTTGGCTAAGTGGCTGTCTTCAGCTTGGGTCATGATCCCAGGGTCCTGGGATTGAGCCCCACATCGGGCTATCTGCTTAGCGGGGAGCCTGCTTCTCCTCCTCCCTCCATCTTCCTGCCACTCCACCTGCTTGTGCTCTCTCTCTCTGTCAAATAAATAAATAAAATCTTAAAAAAAAAAAGAAAACAAACTTGTACCCATTGGCAGTAACTCCTCATTTCCCTCTTCCCCCAGTCCCTGGCAACCAATAATCTACTTTCTGTCTCTATGAGTTTGCATATTTTGGATATTTCGTATAAATGGAATCATAATATATGGTGTTTTGTGTCTGATTTCTTTCAATTGGCGTAATGTTTTCAGGTTCATCTATTTGTAGTATGTATCAGTTCATTTCTTTTTATGGCTGAATAAGGCTCCATTGTATGGAAATACCACATTTATTTATCTAGTCATCAATTGATGGACATTGGGTTGTTTCCACCTTCGGCTACTGTGAATAGTATTGCTATAAATTCCTGTACAAGGATTTGTTTGAAAACTTGTTTTCAATTCAATACCTATACTTTTTTAAAAGATTTTATTTATTTTAGAGAGAGAAAGAAAGAGAGTGGGGGGAAGGGGCAGAAGGAGGGGGAGAGAATCCCAAGCAGACTCCGTGCTAAGCACAGAGCCTGACGCGGGCCTCAATCCCACAACCTGGAGATCATGACCTGAGTCAAAAACCAAGAGTCAGACGCTCGGCCAACTGAGTTATCCAGGCACCCCGTATATACCTAGAAGTTAATTGCTGGATCATATGGTAAGTCTATGTTTAGCTGTTTGAGGAATAGCCAAACTTTTTTTATCGGTGGCTGTACTATTTCACATTCCCACCAGCAATGAAGGAGGGTTCCAATTTCTCCACATTCCTGCCAACACTTGCTATTGTCCTTTTTTTTTTTTTAAAGATTATTTATTTTTATTTTTGAGAGGGAGAGAGAGAATCTTCAGCAGACTCCCCTCTGAGCATGGAGCCCGACATGGGGCTTGAACTCACAACCCTGAGATCAAGAGTTGCACACTCTACTGACTGAGCCAGCCAGGTGACCCTAAAGTGGATGTGAAGTGGTACTTCGTAGTGGTTTGATTTGCATTTCCCTCATGACTAATGATGTGGAATGTCTCTTTATGTTCTTATTATCCAGGCCATTTGTATAAAAGTTGTATTAAGGGGCGCCTGGATGGCTCAATCAGTTAAGAATTTGCCTTTGGCTCAGGTCATGACCTGACCCCAGGGTCCTGGGATTGGGCCCTGCATCAGGCTCCCTGCTCAGCAGGGAGTCTGCTTTTCCCCGTCCCTGTGTCCCTCCCTCCCTGCCCACCGCTCGTGCTCGCTCTCTCTTAAATAAATAAAATCTTGAAAAAAATAAAATCTAAAAAAAAAACACCCCAAAATAAATAGAAGTTGTATTAAGGTATAGTTTATATGCCATAAAATACACCCATTGCAGGTAGCCTTCAAATATTCTTAGCAAATTAACATTCATCAATGTGCAGCTATCACTACAATCCAGTTTAATTAATTTATTTTTATTAAAAGCTTATTTATTTATTTACTTATTTATATATTTTTAAAGATTTTATTTATTTGACAGAGAGAGACAGTGAGAGAGGGAACACAAGCAGGGGGAGTGGGAGAGGGAGAAGCAGGCTTCCCGCCGAGCAGGGAGTCCGATGCGGGGCTGGATCCCAGGACCCTGGGATCATGACCTGAGCAGAAGGCAGACGCCCAACAACTGAACCACCCAGGTGCCCCTATTAAAAGCTTTTTAATTTTTATTTTTAACTAATCTGTACACCCAACATGGGCTTGAACTCACAACCCCGAGATCAAGAGTTGCATGCTCTACCAAGTGAGCCAGCCAGGTGCCCCACCACAATCCAGTTTTAGAACATTATCCTTCACCTTCAAATTTCCTTTGTGCAGTCTGCATCCATTCCTGCTGCACCCTAGGAGTCACTGATCTGGTGTCTGGCTGCAGATGTAGAGTCCCCTCTGTGAAGACAGTTGAAGGACAGTAGACCTTAGTTTCTGGCAGGACATCCCCCGCTTCTGGATGGGCCCACTGGCTACTTCTTTCCCTCCCTCTAGCATTTCCTTTAGCTCCTGTGGATGAGAAGTTACCTCTAAAGACTTGCTGGGTTTCTGGCCAAACACTGGCTAGAACCTCTCGCAGAGTGTTGGATGGGTCCTGTTGTATCTCATGAAGGATCTCAGTGTTGCTGACTCTAATGTGGGTCAGACAGCCTGTCTGCTGCCCGCTTGTGTGCCCCCTCCCAGATGATCATATTCACACCACACCCGCTAGTCACCTCATAGTGTATACAATCAATAATCCTGACCTGCTCAGGAATATCATTATGGGTTGGGAAATGATATTTTCTGAATTCTAGAATTTAATTATCTAAGCAAGAACTGGGGCCATGTGTTCCCCTGAAATACAGTTCCCCTTGGGAAGGCAGGATCAGTGCTGAATTCCCAGAATGAGGGGCTGGCTTTAAAGTGACATTATACGGTGACAGATGAGCTTATTTTCCTGGCTTTCTCCTTTTTGAGAACCCTTAAGGATTCATTGTATGTCAGCCAATGACAATCACTATTTTTTCTGATGCTTGAATTGTATCATCAGGTTTAGTTTCTGTGTCCTTTTAACATGTTCCTGTCATTCTTTGAGCACTTTTTTTGTGGCATAGCAAGATGTTCCAGGCTCACCTGGGACTCTCCCTATTTAGTCTTGGAATCAGTCATTTCTCCCGGGAGCCCTGGTTCCTCTCTGCAGGAAAAGGGATGAAATTCTGGGCTGTGGATGTCTCCTGTCCTTTCCCTCCCTGCCCTCCCTGGGAGCCACAGATTCCCTTGGGAAGGAGGCAGATGGAAATGGTGAGGGCATCTCCTGAGCCCAGGACTGGGTTGGACTCCTACAGACGTGGGGCTATGGACAACTGCTATTCTCTGAGGATTGGTTTCCCCATCTGTGAAATGTGGACTTCAGTAGGCTGAAAAATGGCTCCCAAAGATATATACATCCTAATCCCTGGACCCTCGAAGTGTTACCTTATTAAAGAAAAGGATCTTTCCAATTGTAATGAAAGATCTTGAAATGGGGAAATTATCCTGAATTATTTGGGTGGGCTCCAAATGTAAAGTCACATGCACCCTTATAAGGGTGGGGCAGAGGGAAATTTGACAACTAGTTTGCTCAAGTTGCCATTACAAAGTACTATGGTTGAGTGGCTTAAACAACCAAAATTCACTTCTCACAGTTCTGGAGGCTGAGAAGTTCAAGATAAAGGTGCTGGCAAAGTAGGTGTCATTCTTAGGCCTTTTCTCTTGGCTTGTAGAAGGCCGCTGTATCACTGTGTGCTCACAAAACCTCTTTGTCACCACAGTGAGTTCTCTGCTGTCTCGTTTTTAAAAAACAAATTTTTTTAAAAGTAGGCTCCATGCCCATTGTGGAGCTTGAACTCAACAGCCCTGAGATCAAGAGTTGCATGCACTACAGACTGAGCCAGCCAGCACCCCTAAATTTTTGTTTTAAGCTACCAATTTTATCGTAATATGTTACAGTAGCCACAGGAAACCAATGGAGAAAACATAGTGATTTTATTTTATTCATTCATTTATTTATTTATTTTTAAAGATTTTATTTATTTATTTGACAGGGAGAGAGAGACAGCGAGAGAGGGAACACAGGCAGGGGGAGTGGGAGAGGGAGAAGCAGGCTCCCCACAGAGCAGGGAGCCCGATGCGGGGCTCGATCCCAGGACCCTGGGATCATGACCTGAGCCGAAGGCAGACGCTTAACCGACTGGGCCACCCAGGCACTCCAACATAGTGAGTTTAAAGGGCAAATGAAGGGCGCCTAGGTGGCTTGGGTTGTGGTCTCGGGATACTGGGATCGAGCCCCGCCTCAGGCTCCCTGCTCAGTGGGGAACCTGCTTCCCTCCCGAGCCCTGCTAATGCTCTCTCTCGCTATCTCTCTTTGAAATAAATAAAATCTTAAAAAAAAAAAGGGCAATTGAGAGGATCTAGTGCCTTCTCTGCCTGGCCTGCATGGATGCTTATCTTCTGCTTTCCATCTCCCACCCATCCATTACCCACCTGTGACCCTAGAAATGGGAATTACATCATGTCATCTTCTACTAAAACCTTCTATTAGATCCTCATTACAATTAAAAAAAAAACCTAGCCAAAAGACATGTATGGGGCAACGTCTGTGTTTATAACAGCACAAGCAGGAGGGAGACCCAAGTGCAGTTGAAAAGAGAATGTGTAAACAAACTGTAGGGTATGGGGCACCTGGGTGGCTCAGTCGTTAAGCGTCTGCCTTCGGCTCAGGTCATGATCCCAGGGTCCTGGGATCGAGCCCCGCATCAGACTCCCTGCTCAGCGGGAAGCCTGCTTCTCCCTCTCCCACTCCCCCTGCTTGTGTTCCCTCTTTTGCTGTGTCTCTCTCTGTCAAATAAATAAAATCTTTAAAAAGAAAATTAGGATGCTACTGTATATATCCTTTAAAAAAAAAAAACAAACCAAACTGTAGGGTATTTGTGTGATAAGGCCCTATACAACAAGGGCATAGAAGGAACCAAGGCCATACACAACCACACAAATGTGCACTCAGGAAAAGAAGCCAGACACTGACATGCAAACCTTGTGTTGTTCTACATACAGACCAGCAAAGCTTGTCTGTGGTGGAAGTCAGGATGGCAGTGGCTATGAGAGGCACAAAGGACTTCTGGGAGCCCGACACATTCCAGTTTTTGCTATGAGACTCATGGTGCTCACTGTAGGTATGATGTGTATGTTTTTCTCTCTGTATTACAAACCTTCATCAAAAGGTTAAAAAAGTTCATAGAAACAGACAGTGGATTAGTGGTTGCCAGGGGCTGGTGGGAGAGTGAAAGGGGAGTGAGTGCTAATGGATCCTGGGTTTCCTTTTTTATTTTATTTTTTTAAGATTATTTATTTATTTGACAGAGAGAGAGAGAGCACAAGCAGGGGGAGCAGCAGAGGGAGAGGGAGAAGCAGACTCCCCACCAAGCAGACGCCCAACCAACCGAACCACCCAGGCACCCCTATTTATTTATTTTAGAGAGAGAGAGGATGAGAGCATGAGTGGGACTGGTAGAGGGAGATGGAGAGAGAATCTTAAGTAGATTCCATGCTCAGCACAGAGCCCAACACCAGTCTCAATCTCAGGACCATGAGATCACGACCTGAGCTGAAACCAAATCGAACGCTTAACCAACTGTGACATCCAGATGCCCCCATTTTGTTTCTTTTTTGTCCTTTTGCACATTTACTGAGTGCCTACTATGGGGCAGGCCCTGGGTTAGGCAAAGTAGATGCAGCAGTGAGCACAATTTTGATTCTTTTTTTTTAAGATTTTATTTATTTATTTATTTATTTATTTATTTATTTATTTGAGAGAGAGAAACAGCATGAGAGGGGAGAGGGTCAGAGGGAAAAGCAGGCTCCCCGCTGAGCCAGGAGCCTGATGTGGGACTCGATCCCAGGATTCCGGGATCATGACCTGAGCCGAAGGCTGTTGCTTAACCAACTGAGCTACCCAGGCGCCCAAACAATTTTGATTCTCTCTACTTGAAATGTGAAGGAAGAGAAGGAACCAGCCAGAAAGCAGTGGGGAAGAACATTCTGGGTAGAAAGAACAGCAACTGCAGAGGCACTGAGGTAGGAACAACAAACAGGTTGGCTTGTGTGGCTGGAGCCAAGTGGTGAGGTCAGAGATCAGCAGGGACAGACCAGGGTTCTCATCAAAATCTGGTTTTTAGGGGCGCCTGGGTGGCTCAGTCGTTGGGCATCTGCCTTTGGCTCAGGTCATGATCCCAGGTTCCTGGGTTTGAGCCCCGCATCAGGCTCTCTGCTCAGCAGGAAGCCTGCTTCTCCCTCTCCCACTCCCCCTGCTTGTGTTCCCTCTCTCGCTGTTTCTCTCTGTCAAATAAATAATAAATAAAATCTTTTTTAAAAAAATCTGATTTTTATGTGTGTGTTAAAATACACAAAGCATAATCCATTTTGACTACAATTGGCTCTTGAACAACATGAGATTTAACTGTGTGGTCTACTTATATGTGAATTTTTTTTTTTTTAAAGATTTTATTTATTTATTTGACAGAGAGAGACACAGTGAGAGAGGGAACACAAGCAGGGGGAGTGGGAGAGAAGCAGGCTTCCCGCAGAGCTGGGAGCCCGATGCGGGGCTCGATCCCAGGACCCCGGGATCATGACCTGAACCGAAGGCAGACGCTTAACGACTGAGCCACCCAGGCGCCCCATGAATTTTTTTTTTTTTATAAATATGGTGTAGTACTGTAACTGTATTTTTTTCTTCCTTGTGATTTTTTTAAAAATATTTTTTTTATTTATTAGAGAGAGAGCTTGCAAGAGAGAGTATGAACGGGGGGAGGGGCAGAGGGAGAGGGAGAAGCAGACTCCCTGCTGAGCAGGGAGGCCCACGACCAACACAGGGATCATGACCTGAGCCACCCAGGCACCCCTAGAGATTTTAAGTAATCTCTATACCCCACTTGGGGCTCCAACTCACAACCATGAGATCAAGAGTAGCATGCTCTACCAACTGAGCCAGACAGGTGCCCCAAGGGTCAACTGTATTTTAAAATATACATGAGGCTCCTGGCTGGCTCAGTTGGTTGAGCATCTGACTCTTGATTTTGGCTTGGGTCATGGTCTCAGGGTGGTGAGATCAAGCCCCGAGTCAGGCTCCGTGTTGAGCGTGAAGCCTGCTTAGGAGTCTCTCTTCTTTTCCCTCTGCCCCTCCCTGCTTGCATTCTCTCTCTCTCTCTAAAAACAACAACAACAACAACAACAAATATACAATTCAGTGGCATTAAGTACATTCCTGATGTTGTACAACTATCACAACTGCCCAGTTCCCAAATGGAATCTGTGATGATGGAGAAAGGGATTGAAGTGAAGCAGCCACAAGACCTCCCCAGGAAGTGGCTTTGGTGGTGACACCTGAAGTTTCCAGGGAGAGCCAGGTGCAGGTGTTGAGTTTGGGGGAAAAGAGAGAGGGCTGCTGGCAGGTCGGTGCTCAAAAGAAGCAGTGGGTAGGCCATGGCTGGCCTGGGTGCAGTCTGAGTGACTCTTACACCTTGTTTTATCCCTTGAGTTCTGTCTGCAAGGTCATAATATAGACAGTTTCCAGTGGTCCAGGACTGGGAAGGGTAAGATGCTGAAAGGGTGAGCAAGGAGCACAGAGGATGAGAATAGAAGGTGCCACTGACTACTTGGTCTCGCCTACTGAGGGTACAGAGCCAAGATGTACCCATGTCCTGCCATACACATCTGAGCAAGATTTCTGCCTTGGTCTTGCCCACCTGGATGCCTACTCTCTCTCCACCTGTCCTGGGGTGCCCCCTTGTGCTTCTCTTAGTCTGCCTGAGCCTGGTTCCCAGTTGATTTCCTCCCCCCAATGTTGTCCTGGCAGTTCCGGAAGACTTGATGCAGACATTTGGTGAATGGAACTGGCAGTGGCCTGGTACCTGGTAAGTAAGATGGTAGAGGGAATCTTCAAGGCCTACTGCTGGCACCTGGTTATACCCTGACTGTGTGGCTGCCATATACTGGGACAGAAAGTACTGGGCCCAGGAGGAAGGAGGTACTGTTTAGAGAGAAAAGCATGAGCCGCTGAAACCACAGGGTCAGTTGCTAGTCTATTGAAGGGCCCATAACCAGGGGCAATCTGGAGGACCCATCCCAACCTAGCTGCTGAGCAACCTCTAGGCTCCCTCCAGCTATCTGACACCCCTCACTTCACTGCTCTCTCGGTGCCTGGTCAGGCCCTCTGCAGTTGTTCACCCTGACCCACAGGCGTTTGGAGGTAGTCCTCCGGGAGAGTCCACTCCTACAGTCTTTACCATCACCTTATTTTGACCCTAGTGTCTGCCCCAGAGGTTTGGGTAGGTATGTTAGTTCCTTTGCCCCCTCGCCTGTGATCTGGGGCACAGGGAGGGGTGGGGTTGTGGAAAATGCTCAGCAACTATCACTAATGGATGCCACACCTCACCCCATGCACTAGCAACTTTCCTGCCCACTTACCAGAGAAAGGAAGCAAGGGTCTGAGGCCAGGGCCTTGGGGGAGCAGCATGAGGGGGCGGGCCACTCAACGGTGGGGCGTGGCCCCGCAGACCCCGTGGGTGGGTTGGGCGGGGAGAGGCCGGCCTCGACTCCGCGGGCGGGGCGGGCCCCCGGTTTTGGGGGCTGCGGCGGGGCTGGAACAAAGGCTGGCGCAGAGACAAAGCCCCACGGGCCCCCAGCCCCCTTCGGGAACAAAGGCCACACCCCGCCCAGGGGGGCCAGACGCGCCTCCACCGCCCCTACGCGTGGGCGCACGGCTCAGCCCACAGGTTTTATGTTTGGATCCAGAGACGCGGAGTAGGGTCTTGGGGCCAGACTCGCCAGCCAGCATGCTCTAAGCATCCTCTCAAAAGCTGACCCCCCCCCCACTGTCCCCTTTAGCCTTGTCCTGAACTAGAGATCTCAGCACCAAGGAGCCCTGCAAAAGGGGCCAAGGCCCACCCCAAGGACCAGCCGCGAGGCACGCTTCCCTCGGGCTTTCTTCGTGCCTAGTGTCCTCAGACGCGATCCCCTCCCAGACTCCGCTCCCACCTCAAACAGGATCAAACAGGAGCTGTCCGCCTCCGCCGTAGGCCCTGCTTCCCAGCCGGGACAGGCCTGCTCTCTCGGCCCTCCCCCCCCCACCGACCCTGCCCAGCCCCCAGGCTTCTCGCCGGACTCTGCTTCCCTCTCAGGATTCCCACAAAAAGGCCGTTTCTCTCAGGACGCCCCCACCGCTCACAGGCCTCGTTCTCCCCATCTGACAGGATTCCCCCCAGACATTCGGCTTCCTCCCTCAGACAGGACTCCCCCGCCCCCCGCCCAGATCCCGCCTCCAAGTGAGGCCGATTCCTCTCTTCACGGATCTTGCTTCCTCCCTCAGATAGGATTCTCCCTACAGATTCTGCTTTCTTCTCCGACGGGATTCACGTCCCCCTCCCCACCCCGCGCCCCGACCCTGCCTCCTTCCCTAGAATTGACCCACTGTTGACGTTCATTCAGTTCGCCCACCCGGAAGAGCATCCAAGTCAGCGCCGCGGCTGCCTAAAAGATGGGAAGGGGTCGTTTGTGGGGCAGCAGGACTCGCTGCTCTGGAGCCCCTTGGAATTTATTTGCTTTAGGCAGGTTTCAGTGTTTGTCTTGTTAAACAATAAAACGGTTAAAACCCCAAAGTCAGCCACTTGGGTCAGAAGGGGACGTCCTCCTGGGACGGGGACCCTGCGCCTCTCTCTCCGGACCCAGCGTCTCTCCCCGGCGCAGGCAGACGCCGTGCCCAGAGGCGTCTCCGGCCTTGGCCTAAGGGGCGGGGATTGAGGTGGTGGCCCGGACTGCCAACCCGCCTGCGCAGTACGGCGGCCAGGGGCTGGGGCCTGAGGGCGAGCGCGAGCTAGTAAAGGTGCGCGCGCCCCGCCCGCGTACAATGTTGCGGCGGTGATGTCAATAGCCCCGCCCCTGCCGCACAGGCGGCGCCGAGGCGGTGTCGGCGGAGGTAGGAAGACCCGGTTCAGGCGCGTGCGTACTCGCGGCCTCGCCCGGGGCGCTCGGCCCGGGCCCCGCCCCCGGGCGCAAGACGCCCAGCGCGCTTGCGCGGCGGCGTCGGCGCCAGTTATTTCTGTCCCGCCCCCCGGCCGCGGCTCTTTCTGCGAGCGGGCGCGCGGGCGAGCGGTTGTTCGCGTGGCGCGTGGCGCGGTGTCTGGGCGGCCTTTGAAGAGGAAGCGCGGTCGTCGTCGGCGGGAGGCTAGCAGGCGGCGGCCGGCCGGGCTTCGACAGCGCCCCCCGCGCAGCGGGCGGTAGCCCAGGCGGCGCGTGGCGGCGCTCGGCCTCGCGGCGGCGGCGGCGGCCCAGCCGTTGGCGGCGAGTGCGTCTGCGTCTGCGCCTGCGCGGCGGGCCCCGCGCCCCTCCTCCCCCCTGGGCGCCCCCGGCGGCGTGTGAATGGCGGCCTCGGCGGCGGCGGCCTCCGCGGCGGCGGCGGCGGCGGCCGCCTCGGGCAGCCCGGGCCCGGGCGAGGGCTCTGCTGGCGGCGAAAAGCGCGCCGCCGCCTCGTCGGCCGCGGCCTCGGCCTCGGCCTCGGCCTCGGCCTCGTCGCCCGCGGGGGGCGGCGGCGAGGCGCTGGAGCTGCTGGAGCACTGCGGTGTGTGCCGGGAGCGCCTGCGCCCCGAGAGGGAGCCTCGCTTGTTACCTTGCCTGCACTCGGCTTGCAGTGCCTGCCTCGGGCCCCCGGCGCCCGCCGCCGCCAACAGCTCGGGGGATGGCGGCGCGGCGGGCGACGGCGCCGGTGAGTACGGTCGGGCCGGGGCGGCCCATCCCCCCACCCTTTGATCCCGACTCGGCGTGGGTATTGGGGGTCCGTTCCCAGCATGGCGATGGTGGGGGATCGCCTGAGCGAGACGGATAGGCACCCGGATAGTGCGTGGCCGGATCGGGTATGGGCAGTGGGTTCTGGGCTGGGCGCTGAGATGGGGTGTCCGCTTCAAGTGCGATCAAAGAAGGGTTGGGGTTCCTGCTTCCTAATGAGAGGATCTGGCCCTCTTTGGGATGAAGGTTGGGCTCAGTCGGGGGATGGGTTATAGCTTGGAGGTGAACTTGCAACAGTCTTACTTTTTTTGTTTGTTTTTGGCAGTGGTGGACTGTCCGGTGTGCAAGCAGCAATGCTTCTCCAAAGACATTGTGGAGAATTACTTTATGCGTGACAGTGGCAGCAAGGCTGCCACAGACTCGCAGGATGCAAATCAGGTACGTCCTGCCCCAGCCACCCCTAAGAAGCCTCGGGACACGGTACTAGTTCCAGACTTTATTCTTCTCACACTACAAGGCTCTGGGCAGACTGTAGACACTAGGGAAAGGCTACACTTTGCTTTAGGTTGTGTTATTTGGGGTGCAGATGTGGACCTGTCTGGCGGTTTTGTCTCTTCTTACTCTGCCTTTGCCCATCAGTGCTGCACTAGCTGTGAGGATAATGCCCCTGCCACCAGCTACTGTGTGGAGTGCTCTGAGCCGCTGTGTGAGACGTGTGTGGAGGCACACCAGCGGGTGAAGTACACGAAGGACCACACCGTGCGCTCCACTGGTATGCAAGGCAGAGGGGAGAGCCTTGGCTATCTGTCGTTTGTCCTCCGTTGTTCATGGTGCTAGTTACAAATGATGGATGGGTCCAGGGAAGCTTTTTTGGAGGGTACCACCTGAAGGGTCTGAGGGCAGAACTTAGAAATGGGGAGTCTGGGGCTCAGGTGTGTAGTCTCTGTGGGTCCAGGTGGGAGGGAAAAGGCCATAGGGTGGGGGTGCACTGAGGGTTCAGGCAAGACACCCCCCCCCCACACACAAAGACATACACACAGGTGATAAGCCCCAGTAGTGGAGGGGCGGGCCTGGGTTCCCTGGCAACTTGGTTAAGGCTCTGTAGGAGAAAATGAGGCCTCTGGACCACTGTGTTGATAACTGGCAAGGGCCCTCAAGGCCATCACGGAGAGTGAGTCTTAGAAGTGTTTTAACTTTGGGTCTTACGTGTTTTAAAGTTCAGCTCAGGTTGGTATTTGCAGACTTTTCTGTAAGTGCTGGTGGTGGCACAGAAAAGAGCTTGGGAGTTTTCTGAGTTTATCCTGGTTTTAGTTCCAGAACACTCTATGAGTGTCCTTTTGGTAGTTAAACTGTTGCTTTTCAGTCCTAGAGGATAGCATTGGCAGGAAGATAAGGATGGAGGTGGTAGCTGTGGGGGCATGAGGAATCAGGAACAAAGGGCAGGGATTTGTAGGAGGTCCTGGGTTCAGGCACAGGGCAGAGTGCAGGAGGGGGGCGATATTGGAGGACCCATGGTCTGGCTGATTTGCGTCTCAGTCATAGGTCTTGGGCTGGGACGGTGTAGCCAGGATGTACTTGGGATTGGGTAGGAAAGAGGGATAGATGGTCTCAAGCAGCTTTGTAACGGTGACAGGTTGGGGGCGGGGTGGTGTATTGGTCTTTGGGCGGTATTACTGTAAGTACCAGAACTCTCCCCTCAGAGAGAGGAGATCTGACACCTTTATGAGGATTTTGGTCTGACATTTCACGTTTCCTATCCTCAGAAGGCTTTGCAAAGCCTGGATCCCTTGTAGGCCTTTGGGTGGTAAGAGGTCTGTGAACTTCTCTTATTCAAGAGAGGGGAGGTCACCAAGGCGTGGCTTCTGAGGAAGCTGTGCTTGAACAGTATCTCTAGTCCCTGATTTGCTTTCCCTCTGTGCCAGCGAGCAAACGTTCTTTGTGCTTGGATGCCGCAATAGCCAGAGTTCCCTTCTCTGCTGGACAGAACCTGCTGCGAGTGGAGGAGGAATCGAGCCCAGTGGGGGTTTTCAAGGTGGAGGAGCTCTTCTGAGTGTCCACCTGGGGAAGGTTCTAGTAGACAGAACAGCAAGTGGGAGGTCTCTGCCAAAGTCTTGAGACTTTGTTATCCAGGTCACAAGCTGATAGGAGGGAGTCGTTGTCTGGGTCAGGCTTGGGGCAGAGTATTTTGAAAGGAAGGGTTTGGTCTTAAAGGCCCGTGCTTTTTCCTGGACATTGCTGCAGGGCCCTTGAGTTTTCCTAGCAGACAGCCCAGGCTTGCAGGACAGGCAGGAAATGAGGCCTCAAGTTCTGTTTACTACTTGAGGTGGAGATAGCTGAGGATGAGCTTCAGACTCACGGTTTCTATTCCTCAGGGCCAGCCAAGTCAAGAGATGGTGAGCGTACAGTGTACTGCAACGTGCACAAGCATGAGCCCCTCGTGCTGTTCTGCGAGAGCTGTGACACCCTCACCTGCCGGGACTGCCAGCTCAACGCCCATAAGGACCACCAGTGAGTACTGAGGATGCTGGTGGGTGCTGCCTGTTCGTTCCCATGTTCAGCACCCAGGCCCACTTTTGTCTGCTCTCAGATATCAGTTCCTGGAAGATGCAGTGAGGAACCAGCGCAAGCTCCTGGCCTCGCTGGTGAAGCGCCTCGGGGACAAGCATGCAACGCTGCAGAAGAACACCAAGGAGGTTCGCAGCTCGTAAGTGTGGAAGCCAGGGCCATAGTTGGGGGCAGTCCTGGGGGAGCATGTTCCTGACCTGATTCACCCTGCCCCCCTCCTCCAGGATCCGCCAGGTGTCTGATGTACAGAAGCGTGTGCAGGTGGATGTTAAGATGGCCATCTTGCAGATCATGAAGGAACTGAACAAGCGGGGCCGTGTGCTGGTCAACGATGCCCAGGTACACCCTGTTTGGGTGGGGAATGGATTCTGGGTCCCATCTGCTGGCTGCAGACCCCATCTATGGTGGGAGGGTCTTGGGGACTGGCATCCTCTGCCTGGCTATTGATGCCATCCTTGCTGTCTGCTTTTCTTCATTGCTTTCTCCGCTCTACCTGCAGAAGGTGACTGAAGGGCAGCAGGAGCGCCTGGAGCGACAACACTGGACCATGACCAAGATCCAGAAGCACCAGGAACATATCCTGCGCTTTGCCTCATGGGCTCTGGAGAGTGACAACAACACGGCCCTGCTGCTCTCCAAGAAGCTGGTGTGTGCTGGTGGGCACCCAGGTGGTGGGTTCCAGGCAGGTGCTGCTCAGCACCCTGCAGCCTTGTTTGTTTTCTGTGTGTTCATGTACTACTCCATCTCCAGATCTACTTTCAGCTGCATCGGGCCCTCAAGATGATTGTGGACCCTGTGGAGCCACATGGCGAGATGAAGTTCCAGTGGGACCTCAATGCCTGGACCAAGAGTGCAGAGGCTTTTGGTGTGTTCTTTTTTTATCCTGCTGCATATTGCTACTATTCCAGACCCTGGGTCATCTCAGGCTGATTTTACTTCGTTTTTGCAGGCAAGATCGTGGCAGAGCGTCCTGGCACCAACTCAACAGGCCCTACGTCCATGGCCCCTCCTCGGGCTCCAGGGCCCTTGAGCAAGCAGGGCTCTGGCAGCAGCCAGGTGAGCGGGGGGGCGGAGGAACCTTGGTACGGAGCGGGGGGGGGGGGGGCACGGGGTCCTATGGGACACCTGCCCACTGAGGACCACCTGCTTTGCCCACAGCCCATGGAGGTGCAGGAAGGCTATGGCTTTGGCTCAGGTGAGTGCCTTGTAGGTGGGAGAGCTTCAGTGCTCTAGGTTTATCCCTAACTTGCTGTCTCTTTTTATGTTTTCCAAGCAGACGATCCTTACTCGAGTGCAGAGCCCCATGTGTCAGGTGTGAAGCGGTGAGTTTGGCTATCCTTGGGTGGAGCCAGGTGGGATTAGGGATGGGTGTGCTGACCCTGTGCTGCACCCGCACCCACAGGTCCCGCTCAGGTGAGGGCGAGGTGAGTGGCCTCATGCGCAAGGTGCCACGGGTGAGCCTCGAGCGCTTGGACCTGGATCTCACGGCTGATAGTCAGCCACCAGTTTTCAAGGTCTTCCCAGGCAGCACCACTGAGGATTATAATCTCATCGTCATCGAGCGTGGTGCTGCAGCTGCTGCGGCTGGACAGCCTGGGACTGCTCCACCCGGGGCCCCTGGGGCCCCGCCTCTGCCTGGTATGGCCATAGTCAAGGTGAGCCTGCCTCAGGTGATTGTGAGTGGGAGACGGAACACCCAGATCTGCACCCTGCTGAGCACCTTATTACCTTGTTACCTCCTTGCAGGAAGAAGAGACAGAGGCTGCCATCGGAGCCCCGCCTGCTGCCACTGAGGGCCCTGAGACCAAGCCTGTGCTGATGGCCCTGGCGGAGGGCCCTGGTGCTGAGGGCCCACGCCTGGCCTCACCCAGTGGCAGCACCAGTTCAGGTCTGGAGGTGGTGGCTCCAGAGGGCAGTTCAGCCCCAGCAGGTGGCCCGGGTGCCCTGGATGACAGTGCCACCATCTGCCGTGTCTGCCAGAAGCCAGGCGATCTGGTCATGTGCAACCAGTGCGAGTTCTGCTTCCACCTGGACTGCCACCTGCCTGCCCTGCAGGATGTGCCAGGGTGCGAGGCTTGTGTGGGGTCTGTGCAGGGTGGAGGGCTGGGCCAGGTTCTTTGCAGCTCCTCATTCTCCTTCCATCCAGGGAGGAGTGGAGTTGCTCTCTTTGCCATGTGCTACCCGATCTGAAAGAGGAGGATGGCAGCCTGAGCCTGGATGGTGGTGATAGCACTGGTGTGGTGGCCAAGCTCTCGCCAGCCAACCAGCAGGTGAGGGTGGGGGCCCACTCCCTTAGGAGTTTGCTCAGCAGCCCTACCCCTCCCTCTGTGGCTCTGATGTCCCCTGTCCTGTCCATAGAAGTGTGAGCGTGTTTTGCTGGCCCTGTTCTGTCATGAGCCCTGCCGGCCCCTGCACCAGCTGGCTACTGACTCCACTTTCTCCCTGGTGAGTCTTGGGACCTAAAGGGAGGGTATGGGGAGAGAGTGCCTGGCCTCATCTTTAGCTTGTGGCTTTTGTCTACAGGATCAGCCTGGCGGCACCCTGGACCTAACCCTGATCCGTGCCCGTCTCCAGGAGAAGTTGTCGCCCCCCTATAGTTCCCCCCAGGAGTTTGCCCAGGATGTGGGCCGCATGTTTAAGCAGTTCAACAAGCTGACAGAGGTGAGCCTGGGGGGAATGGGGTTGGGGGCAGGGCGAGGGGAGGTGGGAGGAGTGAGAGCTAGGACCCACCCACTGCTATCTGCCCGGCTTAGGACAAGGCAGACGTGCAGTCCATCATCGGCCTGCAGCGCTTCTTTGAGACTCGCATGAACGAGGCCTTTGGTGACACCAAGTTCTCAGCTGTGCTGGTGGAGCCCCCGCCGCTGAGCCTGCCCGGTGCTGGCCTGAGTGCCCAGGAGCTATCCAGTGGTCCTGGTGATGGCCCTTGAGCCCGTGGCCTCTCGGGCCAACCCGGCCTGACTCTGTTCTCTGTCCTGTCAAATCCCCCCCACCCCCCCAACCTCCCCCTCTGGTGGCCTGGCTCCTACTTCTTGGTGGCCCCATCCCCCAGTCCCTCACGATATGGTTTTTACTTATGTGGATTTAATAAAAACTTCACCAGTTCCTCAGGCCTTTTTTGGGGCTGTGGAGGGGGGGGGGCAGTGGTCCTGGGGCCGGTCTCTGCAATTCCCTCACCGTGCCCTGGTGGATGGAGTAGGTGTGGGGCACTCGTCTTCAGCTATTTTCGTGTCCAGGGAGTAGGGAAGAGCATCCCTCCTGGCCCTTCCAATGCAGAGAGTGCCTCAGATGGATGGGAGGGTCACATGGTGCACATGCTGGCTGGAGGGTTTTGGGTGCCCCTGTAGGTGGTAATGCCCAGGCTGCTCTGGGCAGGCAGGGTGTAGCCCCAGATACATGCTGCATGGTGGCCATTCTTCCTGAGTACTTCCAGGACTCAGGTGTAACCATTTCTCATAATCAGATGGCACCACAGTGGGCTGGGTGGGCTGAGGATCCCTGGCAGATGAGCCCAGACTTCAGGGTATCTGGGAAGCCTGTGGTCTTGGAGGTGATAGGCACTAGAGGCCAAGGCACTGAGCTAAGGCACTGGAGGCTTTGGGAAGGGTGCTGAAGCAGAGCACACAGATGACCTTAAGCTCCCAAACCCTGAACGTCCTGGAGAGACAACCTGTCAACTCCCACCACAAACTGGGAAGCAATCCAGCCTTCCTTATCCTACACCCCAGTGGATCTGGCACTTGGTCTTCTGCCATGCATGTCAGTTGCCCTTTTACCAAGCCCTGTATGTGACCTGTGCCAAGGGACCCCAACCTGGCCCACATCAGGCCAGTCAACACAGGCCTAGGAACCATTGTCCAATCTTTTATTACAGAAGAAGTACAGTGAAACTGCTGGGCATCCACTGCCCACCTCCCACCCAGGGTGGTATAGGGCAATCAGTCCCTCCGCAGATTCTTGAGCCGCTCCTCCAGGTCTGCGTCTGCATCTACTAGGGCTGAAGCTGCTGCCTCTGCTTTCTTCCCACTGGCAGCCACACTGAGTGAGCCTCCGGTGGAGGGGAGGTCTACAGAGAGAGAGAGGGTTAGGAGAGTTCCTGTAGAAAAGAATAATACTGGGAGCAGGGGGGTCAGGGGTTGTGTCTGGACTGTTCGGTGGGACAGGGCCCAAAGTTTGGTGCACTCACTTGACAGCTCGTCTGTCAGGCTCAATCCCAGCTCATCCAGGACCTGGGACACAACAGCGTCACTTGGGAAGAGAGAAGACCTTTGTGAGGGCCAGGCATGTGCATCCATCCCCATCCTCCCCAAACCTGGTGTCCCCTAACCTTTCTTCTTCATCTTCCTCATCACCCATGGCATCATCAATGGCATCGTTCATCATCTCCTCCTTCATGTCCATGATCTCGGCCTGCCGCTCAAATTCCATCATGATCTTCTGGATCTGAGGCAACTTCAGCTGGAAGTGGGGTGTGGGGAGGGTTAGTTGGGGGTTAGTTGTGGGGGAGGGTGGGGGAATAGGAGAGGCGCACCTGTCTGTTCATGGTGCCCATGGCCTTGGTGACCCCTTTCATAGCTTGCGCCATTGAGTTGTTAGACTTCAGTGTCTGGATCTTCAGGGACACAGCCTGGATGTTGGCCCGCATCAACACAAATTTGCGCACATAACGCCGAGTGCGCACCAGGTCTTTTGCCATGATACGCACAGCATCCTGAGGAGTGGACAAACGTGACAGGGAGTGGGCCAAGGGAACATGCTTGCTCCCATTGCACCATTCCAGCTGATGCTTTCAGAGATTTACATGTGGTCACTGCCCCCTCCCTCCTCCCAACCTCATCTTCATGCGTCTTGGGTCACCACTCCACCGGTTCCTTTGTACACTTACCTCTCTCACCCGTAGACTCTGGAAGGAAGGCTGGGCTCACTCTATATAGGGACCCTTTTTCCTCCATATCTAAAGTCACACTCCCTTGACTTACAGTACCTATTCCTGAATTTCTATCCTGGCTGAAAAGTTTCTTTCCTTCTATCTCACAAAGGCTCATACCTCAAGCACTTTATCCCAAATATAAATCTATCCATAGCTCAGCTTTCGACTTCCCTGAACGTCTTCCTTGCCTTGCCTATCCTGGGAAACGGAACCTCTTCAACTCAGCTGCTCAGGTTCAAACTCTGTCACCTGTCACAGGCTCTGCTCCCTACTGGTTCAGACTGTCTCCATTTCTTTTACTGATCTTCTTGCATTAAATCCTTTGACTCAGCTCCCACTGTAGCCCATGATTTCAACTGGTGTGGCCTACTGTCTACTCTGAGCTCACCTATCACTCCCTCATGGAACATTTGCTGCCTCATCTGTTTGACATGTTGTGGTTGCTTAGATCGTCACAGGCTCATCCTCTTCATTACTCAAGGTTTGTGGCTCTGATATCACCTGGGAGACAGCCTTTCTGGATACCCAAAATAGGGAAGCCCCGCTCACCCTTAATTTCTCTCAGAGCACCTGTTGGTGTCCTGTCACGCTCCACCGTTCTAGCAGTGCCTGACCAAACCACAGCACCTAACCCTGTGTCCCAGCCTGTGCCCAACTGAGCTCACCATCTGGCCCTGCTTGGCCATCTTCTTGATGTCTGCGATGATTTTCTTCTCCTGGGTCTCTAGCTTCTGTCGCTCACGGTCCAACTCTCGCATGGCACGGTTCAGGGCTCGCTGGTTCTGCCTCAGCAACTCCTCTGGTGTCTTCCGGCGCCCAAACAACAAATCCATGGTAGCAGGAGCCCACCAGTGGGCCTGTGACAAGTGTGAAGCCTAGGTGCAAAGTGGTGTGGGCCCCAGAGAAAGGGCAAGAAGCAGAGCCAGGGTCACAACGTGTATGGAAGTGGGTAGTTGCGGGGGCTTGCAAAATGCAGAGGGGTAAGCAGGGAGAGGAAGCATTAATGGAAGGCCAAAACCTAGCCTGGAACACTGAAGGAGCTCCATGGGTACAAGTGGGGTCAGCAAGATCTGAAAGTCATCCACAACATACCCACCCCAGCCCTTCATCATAGTGCCCCAAAGGAGGTTCAAGGCTTCAGCCTCTCTCCAGACCATAGTGAGGCCTCGGAGTCTGATGGACTGAGAAGGGAAGTGGTTGTGTGAGGATGCACTGGGGCATGTGGACCCTGAGCGCCAAGGACAGGGTAACTGTGGGGGCCTGCCTGCCAAGAACAAAGTGGATATAGGGATTCTGAAGCTGACAACCTACGAATTAGCATTCGGATTGGCGGGGGAGGGGGGGGGGCCTGAACGGGGAGGGAACCTGGGTGCGAACAATATGGTTGTGAGGAGTTGGGGCACCCGGCACACTAAAGACATGATGGATGCTGGTGAGCTCTGAGGATCTGGAAAAAACGGGTCCGTGGGGACCCCTGTACACCCGGAACGGGATGATGGGCGATGGGGCGCCTTGTTCAGGGCAACCTGGGTGGCGTTGGGAGGCCCGCACACCGAGAACAAGGTGGTTCGATGATGGGGCTACGATCCCGTGGACGGGCGAGGCAGTCGACACCCCGGCGAAGAGACCCTCGTATGCCGTCGCCCACGCACCCACCCGGGACCCGCGGCCCAGCAGGGGCCACTCACCGGAGCTGGGACGGGAATCCGCTTCCGCTTCCGGGTTACGCTCCTCTCACTCGGCTCTCAGGCGCACCCACCAACGATAGCTCCTCGGTTCTTTCTGCCGTCGCCGCCGTTTCCGGAAGAAATGGTCTGACGTCACACGCCCCACCGGCACCCGGAACGATGGGCGGGGACAAGAGCGCGCGTGCGCGAGCAGGCCGGCATCCAGGCGCATGCGCACAAGCTTTCGTCTCTCTGGGGCCTGCCTGAGGGTGTTCCATAGGTTCCAGCCGAGCCAGGCCTGGAATCCCAGTCCCCATTGGGTTGGTGCATCTTCGGGCGCCTTGCGCCCGGCCACCCCAGAGGTCCCGGATCCCACCACCGCACCCACTAGAGGGCCCAGCTCATCCGACGGACCCCAATGTTTCCCTAATGTTTCTGGATCTCAGGCACCTGGTAGCACCAGGGAGGGTTCTTGGTGGGTCCAGTCATGGCAGGAGGGGGCAGAGCTGGAGATGGCACGGACTTTCCTCTATACTGGCTTATCAAGCAGGAAGTGAGTGGTTACTGGTCCTGCCCCTCGATGGTCACATATTGGGATTCATCCCACCCAGCCTGAGGCTTGGGGTGTTGTCCCCCTATTGCCCCCCAGGGCTGTTTCAGGCACTGGGTAGCCTCCTGAGGGGTGCCCCAGTGCCACCTCTAACCAGTTACACATCTCCCGCCACTCCTGCTGTAAGAGCTCTGGTGGACATCACCTGCCCCTCCCACCCCCACAGAAGGAAGAGGCGGAGGCCATGCAGTAACATTCCCCTTTAATAGCCTGGTGGGACCTCCAGTGGTGGAGGGGTGGGGTGCCCAAGCCCCAGCCACCCAGTCCCCTTGGCCACCCACCCCAGAGCCCAGAGTGGGGGGCTGGACAGCACCCAGCTGGGGGCTAGACAAGCCAATTCATTTCCCATTGCTGAGCGGGTCGGGGGAGGCAGCGCCGACCTTAATCACATGGTGGTTAAAAAAAAAAAATAATAACTAGGAGCGGGTGGCAGGGAGGGGAGGCAAGGCCAGGGCATGGGGTTCCCCCACCGGCCACCCCATGCCCCCCACCTGTGGCCCCCAATAAATATTTGCAGGGGACGCCGGGGCTGGTGGCCCTGGCAGGGGTGGGTGTGCGCCAACCCTATTTCAGGCAGCGCTCGAAGTAGGTGGAGCCGATATAGCCACCCCGCATGGAGCGCTGCACATTCTGCTCAAACAGCCGCCGGTTGTTCTGCAGGACCTCGGCGGCCTCCTTGTTCAGTGGGTCTTCGGGGTTGGGCTCCTGTGGCCGGTATGGGTAGGGGTCAACAGGCCCTAAGAGCAGAGAGGGCCAACCTTCCCCAGCCTCACCCACCCACCCCTACTCACCAAGAAGAGATACTGCAGGCCATAAATTATGGAGTTTATCGTAAGGACTGGCTTCCAGTCCTCTCTGTGGACAGAGAATCAGGGTCAGGGGCTGGTGAGTGGATGGCCAACAGAGAGCCTGCTGGGACTAAACAGGTCAGGCCCAGGGCACAGGACAGTGCAGATGTGAGAGGCTAGGGGGAGGGCACACAGCGGGACAGGCCAGGGAGAAAACTAAGGTCAAGACTTGAGGAAGAAAATGTGGAGATGAAGAGATAGAAAACCACAGACCACAAGAGGGAGGGAAGGCACAGAGGCCTGTGCAATCTAAAGTCAGGGCCCTCACCTGAGGATGTTGAGGCAGACGTTGCCCTCGAGGTCAATGTTGGGGTGATAGACCATCGTCTCACACTTCACCTTGGGGGGGTCATGTGGGTAACCCTGGCCCACCTGGCTCCAAGAAAAGAGAGAAGATAGATAGGTGCCTTAGCAGTGCCTGGCTGGGGCGGGCCTCAGCTGTTGCCTCTATCCCTGCCCACCCGGGACTCACCTTAAAACTGAACACAAACTTCCCACTCTTGTAGAAGCCCTGCGAGGGGAAAGAGAAAAAGTCTTAGGACACCATCCTGCAGGGCCTGGCAGGTGAACCAGGTCTCCCAACTCAAGGTATTCCCCCCACCGCCCCCATACCTGGGAGTCCAACTGAGCCCTTACCTCATCAGGACAGATAACCAGCTTGAAGTTGAGGAGATCGTCTGGATCTGAAAAGCTGATGTCACACGTCTTGGGCAGGTTCAGCTCGTTTATGTCTGGGTTTGCAAAGCAGAGAAGGGGAACAAAGAGAGGGCGAGGGAGAAAGGAGGGCGCTCAGAGCAGGTGCAAGTGCCAGCAGAGCACCCATGGCCTCCTCCAGGACCCTCAGGGCTCTGTCCTGGCTGTGCCCCACAGCCCCAACCCTCTCCCTGCTCTTTCTGCTTCCTAGTCTCCATGCAGGCTCTTCTAGATCCACAGCACGCTTCAAACATGCATTTTCAACTGTGGCTATGCTCTATCTCCTGGCCCAGGGTAAGTTCCAACTCTTGTGAATCCACAGCCTCAAGTCTCAGCACCCAACAGCTGGGTGCCCCCAACCCAGCTCCCAAATTCCCCCACCCCTGTGTGGCCCCCAAGAGCCTCCAACTACCCCAAACACCAGGATCTCCAGCCAAGAACTCCATTTTCTAGTGGACACTGCTGCTACCCCCCGTCCACCCAAACTCAAGGACCCTGCCCCCCATCATCCCCTCACCAATCCCGTCCCCACCGTCCCTCCTCTCCTCTGCTTGTCATCCTAAATTCAGGGACCCATCCGACCCTCAGACATGTGAGTTCCCATTCCTTACCCCTCTAATCAGCCTCTAAGATTCCCAGCACCTCCAGGATGATAATCTAAATTCAACCCTACTCCCATCTCCAATCCCTGGCACACACTGTTCTTCCCTCCTCCACGTGTCACCCCAAACCCCAAATTGCCATGTGACCCCCCCGACCCACAAATCGCAGTGCCCCAAACTTACTTCACTGCATCTCACTTTCAGATTCCCAATGACCCCAAGATACTTCACTAAATCCTCTCCGACTCCTATCCCCAATCCTTGGCCCACCACCTACCTAATCTCCTCTGCCTATCACCCATGTTCCAATCTGACCCCCATGCTCTGTGGAGTCTCCAGCTTCCTACTCGCCCTTCATTGCCTGACTCTCTGATTCTCGATCCCTAATGCAAGACCCCTGGCTTTCCGTATCCTAAGTGCCCCATACTCAGCTCCCTATCTTTGACCCCCCGGTGACTGCATTACTCCTGATCCCCCATCACACCAACACCCAGGCCCTAACCTCCGACCCCACATCTGCGGCCACATCTCTGACATCTCTGACCCCCGGTGACTGCATTATCCCACTCCTGACTCTTACATCACCCCACCCCAAGCGCTGACCTCCGACCCCCACCCCCATCCTCCGACCCCCTACCCTTCTGGATCCGCAGCTGCGCAGCCGACGCCTTCTTGCTGCTGCCCTTGGTGCCGCCCGCCGACTCCTCCTCCTTCTTCTGCTGCTTCAGCGAGAACAGCTTGATCATCCTGCCGCCGCCGCCGCTGCCGCCGCTGCGGGGCCCGGGACCCCGGCCACCCGGCCCCCTGCCGCCGCCCGCGCCGCCTCCGCCACTCGAACCCGCCTTCGCGGCCTCCTCCGCTGCTGCTGCCGCCCGCCCGGCCTGCCGCGCCGCTCCGCGCCCACCGCGCGGCCCGCGTCGGCTCCCGTAGTCCGGCTCCGGCCTGGCCCGGCGCCTCGGGCTCGCTCGGCGGTGCTCGGGCCGACTCGGCTCTTCTCGGGTCCGCTCGGCCCCGCCCCCACCCGGCCGCTCCCTCCTCCCCCTCGCCCGCTTAGGTCCCCTCAGGCTCAGCTGCGGCCGCGCCGCCTGTCTGTTCACTCGCTCCCACCGCGAGGGGGTGCGGCTCGAGGGGAAGGAGGAGGCGGCCGCCGCGGTGGCGGCTGCCGTGTACTAGAAGAGGCTCGGCTTCCGCGGCAGCAGCGGCTTCGGCGCGGAGGTCTGCAACGGCCTCGGGCGCCCCACCGCTTCGGATATTTCCGCCGCTTGCCCACTTCGGCTCTTCTCGCCCGGTCTGCGCTGTGCGCTTGCGCAGCCGCCGCTGCTGCCGCCACCGCCCCGCGTTGCTCAGCGATAGGTCTTGATTATTCAGACTTTTTCGGCTGCGCTCGGGTATTTCCGTTCGTGCAGGCCGTCCCGCGGTCATTTCCGGGGACGCTCGCGGGTCCAGGCGTGGGCGGTGCCGCCGCCATCTTTAAGTAGGGCAGACGCAGGTCACTTCGCTCGCGGTTCACTTGTGCAGACCGCGGCGGGGGTGGGTCTCACGAGGTCCTTGCCCCTGGAGGTCACAGAGGCAGGTGACCACGGCGGGCCAGAGCCCGGGCGAGGCCATAGGCTTTGCCCAAAGAGTGCGGGGTCGAGCGCCCTTGGTGTCCCATCGCAAAGGCAACCCGCTCGCGGAGATTCTGGCTGAGGTAAACTAGCAAATAAAAGGTGTACTGTGCTAGAGAGTGGTAAGCACTTTGGGAGTTTACATGGGTGGACCCTGGATGATAGGACGTGGGGCGGGGGCCCTCTCGGAGCGGGTCCTGAGTCCCGGCGGAGACGCTCTGCGGCCTTCCGCCGTCTGTGCGGCCAGCCTGCACTCCAGTCACACACAGCTCCGCGGGCCTCGGCGGGCGGGAGGAAGCGGCGCGGGGCGGTTCGGGGACTTCCGGCTGTCGCCACGGAAACCGTCAGGCGGGTGAGCGCGCGGCCCGGAGCCGGGTGGGAGGGTGCGGCTGGCGTTCTGCCGCTCGGCCCTTCTGCGCCCGAGAGCGGCTCCCGCTGCACGTCGCCTTCCGTGTGCGAGGCGACCTGCCGCCATCGCCTGGAGCACTGTGGAAGAAGTAGTTTGGCGGTCCGGTTGGGCAGGGATGCTCACGGGCTCCTCTCGGCCGTCGACCCCGGCCCAGGCTCGCAGTCCTCGCAGTCCTCGCCTCGGGGGAGTCGCCCTGACGCCCTCCCAGACCCGACCTGGGGTCCATCTCGGCCCCTCTCGTCGCCTCCAGCTTTTCGGATCTTGGCCCCAGCCTCCTCAGAGTCCCTGCGCTGTGGGTTTTCGGGTACATTGACGTCCCTGGGCTCCACGGACTGATCCCAGCTGTGTCTGTCCAACTGCTCCCGCTTTAGGCCCTGCCGTTCTCAATACCACCGTCCCAGGCACCCCTTTCGTGCCTCTGGTTGTGCCGTTATCCCAGCATCCTTTCTCGATTCGAGAGCTGAGTGCTGGAGAGGTGCCAGGATGAGGGTGAGGACTCAGAAACCTCAAACAGCTCACGTTTGGGGCTGACGCTGCAACCGTCCCCGCGTTCTTAGGCTTCAGACGTGGCTGGTCACGGGACTCAGATGGCCCCTCCAGACTCAGCCTTCCTCTTCCTCTATCCCTTCCTCTCTGTTCTTCTCAGCCACTCTGCTCTTCCTATCTATTGTTGTACACGCCATCGCCAGGTGAGGGGGGATGGCCATTCTGTTTCCAGCCAGAGTCTCAGGGGTGTTGCCTATTGGTCAGCCTAAACCATGTGTCCGTCCTCAGGCCAGTTTCTGAGGCTCATCAGTTGAAGGTCCATCTGAGGATAGGGTATTGGTTACCTGGACAAGTGATGCTACACTAGCCAAAGCTAGATTCTTGTGGTCTGATCTCATGGCTTTCCCACAGTCAGTGGGGAAGACTTAACCATGTAACAAAATGCTGGGAAAAGGGGGCCACGGGGCCTGGACCAGGGAGGAGGGGATGGCTGAGCTGAGGCAGGGTTTTGGATTAGAAGTGGTGCACCTGCGTTTTCTTTGTTACTCTCATGGCAGAGGGGCACAGGTGGTTGAGTGGTGAGGGTGCTTGTACCCTTTGGGCCTGCATCCTCTTGGCAGGCAGCATAGGACTCAGCATATCAAAGGTCCTGAGGGAAGCTGGGGCTGGCACCTGGATGGATCGGGCAGCATATGACAGGTGAAGAGTGAGGGTGGAAGTGCACCTGGGGTATTAGCATAGCCTCTGGGACCTGTCACTGAGAAGCTAGGGTCTGTTTTGCAAAGGAGTGACAAAAGCGGGCAGGGAAGGGAGGCGGAGTGCTGTGGGCCTCCAGGCTAGAGATTTGTGGCTGGGATCAGAGCAGTGCTGGGGGATGGAGAAAATTGGACAGACTTGGGTAGCTTGGGGTTGGGGGTAAGAATAACTGGATGGATGTGGCATGGGGAGGCCGTGCTTGGGAGCAAACAGTATGGGCTCAGGTACAGATGATCCAGGGACAGGCTGGTTGGACACCGTTGTAGCTTCCCCAGATGACCAGTGCCTTAGGGGTTCCTCTCCTGGCTTCCTCCAATGGTTCTGGCTGAGTGAGGCTGAGTGGTCATTCTCTGCAAGTCCTCAGCCCTGCTGATAGTATGGTAGCATTTGGGTTCACAAACCCCAGCCTGGCTTGCAGGGGTGTCCCCAGCCAACTGCAGAAATGGCCCTTCGTGGGGGGCTCTCACATCACTTCAAGTTTTTTTCTTAGAGGACTGATTCAGCAGGTGGGTCCGTGGACTTATGACTTTGGGCATGGGGCCCTGGCCTGATGGCTCACGCCTTTCATGTATGTTATAATTTTTCCTGTGTGTAATTTCAAATTCTTAAGTAGTCATATGTGTGCAGATTTCTCTTCCTGTTCCTCAAACACCAAGATGATCAAAACATGAGTGAGCTTTCTTGTTCTCTTTGTTTCTGATTATAAAATTCACACGGGATTTGAAAAAAATCCGTTACAGGATTTATGAAGTTCTGGCAGTACTTAACCTCACAGCACTAGCTACCTCAGTGTTTGTGTGCCTTCCTTAATCGGACTCCTTGCCTCCACCTAGGGACCCAGTGACTGCCTTCCTCCCCTCTGATTAGTATATCCCAGGTCAGGGTCCTCAGAGTTCCGTTTGTGGTTGGAGAGGACAGTAAGTGTTGGCATAGGGCCCAGGGGACCTCTCCCCTCCTCCTGACTGTGCCACATGGCAGTGCCTCTACACATGGGGAGCTGTTGACCAGAGTGGCCCTGGTTCTGGCTGGGGGTAGGCCAGGGGGGAGGTGGAGAGAGGGGTGGAGTAGGGGAGGGAAAGAGGCAGGGAACACACCTTCTCTGGGGTGACCATTGGAAGCTTCTGGCCGAGGCTGGCTTATCTTCTTTCCCTGATTTCAGGACCCCAGTCTTGTAGCAAAGTCCAGCTGTATCCCTGGAAGAAGCTTGGACACATTAGCCTCAAAAGATTGTGTTTAGAACCCCTCAGGCCAAGGGCAGGCTGACCCCTGCCCAGAGTGGGGTTTAGGTCCCAAGCCAGATCCTGATGCATGAAGATCTTTTCTTTGGCACTGCTTTTCATCCTGCTTTTGGCACCCCCAAGGTACCCACCGGTTGGAGGTGGGGGGAGGTGCTAGGTCAAGGGCCTGGACAACGGGATGGAAGGGTAAGATAACTAGACCAAGAGGCAGTGGCATGGGAAAAGTCTAGAGGGTTCCAGAGATGCCAGCCCAGTGTATAAGACGCTGAACCTGCACTGGCAGCATGTGTACTTTCATGGAAGCTGCTAACACCTGTGTTTCCTGTGACTTGCCACTGAACACATTCCTCATAGAGACCACCACCCAGTGTGGGGGAGCCCTTGGGGGTCGCACACTTGGCCAGGGTTGGCGGCAGCTGTGGCCCATGGAATGTGAGTGATCACTAGAGGGCTAGGGAACTGGCCTGGGGCCTCCAGTGGACTTTGATTCCTGGACTGGTTGTGGTACTATTCTAAGGGGAACCTAACCTCAGCATCCACTGGTAGTTAACATGCGTGAAAGAATTTAGATTTCCAGATAAAACCTAGCTTTTATGCCTAAGAAATGGCTTCCTAGGTTTAAAGTTTTACAAACACATCCCCAGCTCTGGCCTGCTGGGCACCAGTCTGCTACTTCTACTGCACTTGATCTTGGCTGGCAGGGGAAAACCGGGCCAGTTCTCACCTGGCAGTTGGCTTGGCCCATGGCTGTGAGGGTGGAAGGCATCATGGGCAAACAGGCGGCACCCACAGACCTCGGGGGGCTGCTAGGAGTCCTTGGCTCTCACAGAGAGTGCACGGTTGCCGAAGTGGGGGAAGGTGGGGGTGGGCAGAGGGACCCGCGCAGGTGGGGAGGCACTGAGTGGGTAGATTTCCAGACCCATGTTCTGTCTACTGTTTATTGAGCACCTACTGGGAGCCACGTCCTGGGTGGGCCCGCCTGTACCCAAACTTGATCAGAGGCCTCACAACCACCCTGTGAGGTTAAGTGTTCTGAGCGAACACGCTCCCCTCCCCCGACAAAAGGCCAAAAGCCGAGGCGCAGAGAAGGGGGTACGGTGAGTGCTGGTTACTCCGCACTGTGGATGCGCTGGTGCTGGATGAGCTTAGTGCTCTGGTGGAAGCGGCGGCCACAATCCTGGCAGGCAAAGGGCTTCTCACGCCGGTGGGTGCGCAGGTGCTGCGTGAGCGTGGGCCTCTGGCGGAAGGCCTTGCCGCACTCCGGGCACGCGTAGGGCCGCTCGCCTGTGTGGATGCGCCGGTGCTGTGTGAGGTTGGCGTGCTGCCGGAAGCTCTGGCCGCAGTCAGGGCAGGCAAAGGGCCGCTCACCCGTGTGGATACGCTGGTGCTCGGTGAGCCGCGAGACTTGGGTGAAGCCCAGGCCACACTCGCTGCAGTGGTAGGGTTTCTCCCCGGTGTGCGTCCGCTGGTGGCGCGTGAGCTTCAGACGCTGGCTGAAGCGCTGGCCACACTCCGGGCAGGCGAAGGGCTTCTCGCCTGTGTGCACGCGCAGGTGCTGCGTGAGCGTGGGCCTCTGGCGGAAGGCCTTGCCGCACTCGGCGCAGGCGAAGGGCCGCTCGCCTGTGTGGATGCGCCGGTGCTGTGTGAGGTTGGAGCGCTGCCGGAAGCTCTGGCCGCACTCGGCACAGGCGAAGGGTCGCTCACCACTGTGCACTCGCCGGTGCTGCAGCAGCACGGAGCGGCGGCCGAAACGCTCGCCGCACTCCACGCAGCCAAAGGATTTGTCACCCGTGTGCACTGCCTGGTGTTCCAGGAGCACGGCTCGCCGCGGGAAGCTCTCGCGGCACTCGCTGCAGGGGAAGGGGCCTGGGGGCTCCGGTGCGCCGGGAGGCGTGGGGGGCGCGCTGGGCGCGGTGCCGGGGCCCGGGGGGTCGCCGTGGATGCGCTGGTGCTGCAGCAGGTTGGAGCGCTGCCGGAAGCTCTGGCCGCACTCAGCGCAGTGGAAGGGCTGCTCGCCTGTGTGCACTCGCCGGTGCTCCTCCAGGCGCGCGCTGCGCACGAAGCCCTGACCACAGTCGCCGCACACAAACGGCCGCTCCTCAGTGTGCGTGAGTTGATGGCGCAGAAGGTGCGAGCTTCGGCTGAAGCTTCGGCCGCACTCGCTGCACACGAATGGCCGCTCTCCCGTGTGTATTTTCTGGTGCCTCAGTAGGTTGCTGCGTTGGCTGAACACCTTCCCACACACGTCGCAGCGGCCACCCCGCCCCACCGCGGGGCCTGTGCTGGGGCGGCCCCGGCCCCGGCCTTGGGTCCTGGGCGCGCGCCAGCGGGCAGTGGGCAGTATGGGGCCCAGGAGCTGGCGGGGACCCTCGTTCGTGGGGTTCTGCTCACCTCCAGGGCCACTGGGGAGCACGAGTGCATGTGAGAAGCCACTTTCACGGGAGGGTGACTGGAGTCGGTCGGTGAGGCCGGCCATGCCGAGGTCCCAGGGGATGTGGAGGTGGGGGCTCACAGTGCCTGGGCCAGCAGAGATGCTGTCCATGTGGAGCGCAAACCCTGCATTGCACAAGGGGATCCCTCATTCATACCAAGAGAACTGTGCCTGGCCCCACTCCAGCCCATGGTAAACAGGGTGAACTAGAAGGACCTGAAACTAGCCAGTGAGGCGGACAGAGGTGGCAGGGGCAAGGATTCTTTCTGTGTAGGCCTCCCTACAGAGGCATCGGTGGGACAGAACCTAGCATGAGGAAGATTCAGAAGATGGCGACAAGCTTTCCAGGCCTGGCTTAAGTTTGCAAGAATCGCCTTTCTGGAAGGGCTGTAGGGCAGATATGGGGCAGGTGGCCCTGCACTAGTGATGATGGTTTCTACAAATACCCAGAAGTGGGTGGGTCTGAGGGGGGTTGGAAGTGGACCCAACAGGAAAGAAACGGGGATGGGAGGGGGGTAGGCGGCAGGACTTTGGTCTGATGTGCCTTGCTTGGGATGTCCATGGGGCATCTGAGGGAGAGAGACTGCATGCAGGCTGTGGGGTGCAGGAGTTGGGGCTCAGGCTGCAGGGAAATGTGAACATGGGTGCCGTGGCATATGCATGGCACACAGAGCCCTGGCCCGTGTGAGATCAAATAAGAGTGGGTCTCTATGGAAAGAAGGAGCAGGTCCTAGCCACGCTGTGGCACTCCAGCATTAGATGCTGTGTGAGAAGGGAGGTGTGAGCAAACGCAGCTGAGAAGCAGGGGCTAGAGAAAGAGAAAAGCTGAAGGAAGTTAAATCAGGGAGACTAAGAGACTAGCAAGGGCTTCAGTGGGTGACAGAAAATCTGTAAGTTGCCAAAGTCAAGTCATAAATTATACTGTATCAAAGGAGATCATTTGTGCACAGCAAAGACAACCTTGGAGCCAAAAAAGGAATGACAAACACATTTTCCAGAAGCAAAGGGCTAATTAAGCTTCTAAGTAAAGAGCTCCAATTAATCAACAAGACCGATGACCTGACAAACACAGGCAAAGGATGTAACTAATGCTGTATCCCATAAAATATGCTGAGTTCACTCCTAATAAGAAACTGCAAATTAGAGCTGTACTCGACTACCATTTTCATACTCTCCCCAGAGGGACTCAAGTGTTTGCATGCCCTGCTGGTGAGCATTTAATGGGAAGTCAGTGGGGCAAAATACATTAAAATGAAAGTTTCACTTTCATGCACTTCAATAGTTGTGTTCCCCACTGTCCAAAATGACCTATATATACGAGATTTCTCAGTCCGTCACTGAAACTCCACCCAAAGGAATGTCAGCAGGAGCCTGCCTGGATGGATAAGTGTCTCCACAGTGAGCCACAGTGGGGCTCCATGCAGCTGTCCAGAGACAAGAGTATTTGTTGCTGTGTGAAGTGGGAAGATGCACAAAAAGTGTCAGGTGTGAAACATGGTGATTAGACCTTCACGTGTATTTTAAAGGGGAAAAAGGTATGTATTTGAATTTGTGTTTGCTCTTTTATGCACAAAATCTTTTTGGAAGGACACACAAGAAGATGGTAATGTTGGCTGTTGGGGAACAAGACTGTGTAACAAAGGCAAGAGAGGGGCATTATACTGTATACTTCCTCGTGCCTTTTGAATTTTCTAACATGTGAATGCATTAGCTATTCACAATATTATGATGAAGACAGTGGCTGCAGAGATGGTTGGTTGAGGGGTGAGGAGAGCAGCCAGGCATCCTTAATGGAGAGACCAAGGTAACTGAAGGGAATGAGTGTTTGAAGCTGGGAGCTGCGGTTGTCAACGGAGAGAACAGGGCTGCAAAGAAGGAACCCGCCAAGGAGTCTGAGGTGGTGCCGCCAGTGTGGATGGAGAAAGCTGAAAGACTGTGGGGTTGTGAACTGAGAGAGAAGCAGGTCCAAATTGGAGGCAGTGGTCGGCCACAAAGCACAAGGCCGAGCCTGGCCAGCCAGCTGAAGACTAAAACAGCAGATGGGGGATGTGCCAGATCCTACTCCCTCAACTCCAACATGCAGAAACGACAACAGAACCTGAGAAAAAATTTAAAAATATTTTGGGCAACTCCAAAGGAAGAAAGGACAGTTGGTGAGGTTCAGGAATCCAGAGCCTGTGCAGTGAGCTCTAAAGCCCCTGGGGCTTTAGACCTGGGGATTAAAGCCAGGCTCTGTCATGAAGCTCGGGGTTGAGGACACGGGCTAGCTTAGTGCAGTCCTCCCACAGACCTGGCCAGGAATAAGCTGCTTGCTTTTGGCTGGGTTCCAGAAGTACCTTCACTGAACATCCTGGGGCCCAGATGATCCTTCCACTTCAGGGTTATGATGGATCCTGCGGCAGCCTCTCACCCACCAGGATGCTTGTCTCATGTGGGGACAAACAGGAAGGTCCTACAGCTATGAAGGGCAGACTGTCAACAGTGCAACCAGTTGGGAGAATTCACACCTGAAGAAACGAAACTAGCTAACCAGTTTGGAAAGGACACTAAAGTATGTCCAAATCCTCAAAGGACGGATCGGCATCCATGAAACAAGGACATTATGAAAAAAGAAAGACTTAGAATCCTTATTGACAAAAAACATAGCGAATAGGGACTTCTGGCTAATAATGGTATCTATTTAAGTTAGTTCCATCCTGAAACAACAGTAAAAACAACAACAAAGTTTTTGTTTCTTGGGGCATAAAATCCACAAAGGTTAAAGAAGAGGAAAGGAAACAAACAAACCTCTGACATTTTCTATTCTGGAAAGCTGAGCGGCAAAGAGTAACTGTGTAGCAGATTGTAGAAAGTGAATACTAAGCCAGCAGTGAGGAAAATGGAAGAAAAAAAAAAAAAAATCAATCTGTTTGACCCCAAAGAAGACTCGAAGAAAAGTTTGGGAGTTAGAGGTACCAGGTAGCTCTGGCCATGGAGGTGAAGGGGCAGGGCCACCAAGCACGCTGGGGAGGCTGTTCAGAACTACTGCATGGACCAGCCCTGGGCTCTGTCTGCACAGAATTCTGAGCAAATAGTGGGCACTGCTGTAGCTCTGATTCCTGGATCTCTTCTCCCCATCCTGGCAAAAGGCTGGGTTGAGGTTAAGAGACCATACTGAGGAAGCAATATAGCCAACAGCCAAGTAATACGCATTCCAGAAACAAGGGAACAAAACAATGGAGGGAAAGGAAATCAGAGAAACAATTCAAGCCAGTTTCCCAAAATTGAGAGGTATGAATTTCAAACTGAAAAGGCTTACCAACAATGATGATGAAAAAGTTTTGAAACTGAATTAGTAACAAGAATTCTTCATGCAGCCCAAGTAGCCTAATATAGAATGTTAGGTAAGTGTGTTTTAGAGATGTAGCATCTCAGAACTTTTTATCTCCCATACCAGAGTTCCCAGGAAGGTCCACCAGAGCAAGGGAGTAAACCAAGAAAGAGGAGGGGTCCAGGGAACAAGGAAGAAGAGGCAGAGACACTGGACGATGGCAGACTGAGAGCAGTATAGCTGAGGTGGACAGCAGGGGGCCATTGACTTCCTCTTCTGTCCTGCTTGATCCAGGTCCCTCCTGCCCACCCACTGTCTCCTAACTGGAGGTCCTTGCTAGATCCAGACCCTCCCTCCCCTGCTACCCAATCAGTAGGGCAAACCCAGAATCTATGGACCTTCCAGGATGCTAGGGCTGGGAGAGGATGGGGGTCTGGGGAATACAGGCCCTGCTCTCAGGTTTTACTGTGGTGGGGAGCAGCACCTGGAGGGAGCCTGAAGTCAGCAGAGGGCTTGAGGGAAACCCCAACAGCCTACTCCATGCCAGGGGAGAGCACAGAAGGTTATATGTTGCAAGAAACAGTCCACGGAATGGAGGAGCTTGGAGATGCTGGAGTGAGAGGGCAGGGCCAGGAGTGGGTTAGGTGAATGTGGTGCTGCCCATGCAGAGGGCCCAGCCCCACCATGCCCGGTCTCACTCACCTGGAGGGAAGATGCCCCCAGCTTCTTCCTGCCACAGGGCCCCAGGATGCTCCCTCCATGAAGGCCCCTCAAGCCCAGTCTCGCTGTGGGGAGAGGCCTGGTCCAGCACTATCTCACAGCCCTGAAACCATAGTGGTCGCTGCTCGTCTATGCCCAGCTAGGCTCAGAGAGGGACCTACCTGACCCCCACCCACTGAGGCTCTCCAGACAGGGAGGATGGCTTGTACGGGGCTCACCTGGGCCTCTTCAGGCAGGAGAGTGGAAGTGGCTTCTTGGGGGTTGGCTGCAGGCCCAGAATCCAGAAGCTCTGTAGAGGAAGGTTGGGGTCAGGTGGCCCAAGGGTGTCCCCATCCCACTGCCCTCCTCAGTGATATGCCAGATGCTGGAATCCACGCTTGGGGCTGGAGTAAGGCAGAACCCCCTGGAAGGCCATAGGAGGAGCTGTAGCAGGATGAGACAGACTCAGGTCTGTGCCCTGCACCCCTGCATGAGCCCTGGGCAGGAAGGCCAGTGAGGGTGGAGAGGAGCACTGCACCAGGGTCCACACAGGAATGATGCAGAGTGGGGGTGGCCAGCGCTGGCATCTGCCTGGAAGGAGTAAAATAGGGAGGGGCATGCCTCCCAGCACCCTGGGGTCCTCCCTCAGCCACACCTACCCATATTCAAGCCTGCTGCCTGCTCCCCAGAGACCAGCTATCGTCTCTCAATGGATCTCCTTGGGGAGCAAACACCACATGCCTCCCCACCTCGAAACCCCAACAGCCTGCGCCATGCCGGGGGAGAGCACAGAAACACAGCTGTGACAGACTTGGCATGTGAGGAACAGTGATGGCCACTGGCTAGGCAGGATGGAGTGCCGGGAGGGGGGGAGGGGGGCACACCAGTGCACATGAATAGTTCCATCCAGCAGGTGACCTTCAGGCTGTTGAGGCCAGACTCCTCTGGTCTACCCAATCAGGCTTTGGGCCATGCATGCCTTGGCCGCCCTCACCTGGGTCCTCTGTAACCGTGGGCTCCTCTTTCACCCGAAGGCCCAGTGGTGACTCTTGTGTGGCTTCAGATGGTGTCCTAGGCCCACATTCTGGAGACTGAGGCTTGGTTTGAAGGAGGGGCTGGAAGTTGGAGGGCTCCATCTTCTCTGATAGCACCTCCTGACCCTGCACTTGGACTGTGACCTGGGGAGGCGCCCCCCCTCCATCAGGGACCCATGCAGAGAGTTCGGCTGGGCACAAGCAGGGGGTTCATGGGCATCTTCCCCATCACAGGACCCCAGGTCCTGACCCACGAGGTTCTCCAAGGACCCACATCCCCCCAGCACTGAGTCAGGAGTGAAGGGACCACCTGCATTTGCTCTCCTGCTGCTTACACCCACGAATGCCCAGTGGTCTCCCTCTCTCTCCACCCTGCATCCCTTCCCGCATCCATGACTCCACGTGATGCAGGGATGGGCCAGTGAGGCTGGCCCTGGAAGCTTGGTTACTCTCACACAAGGTCTGCTGCAAGTGACCACTTCCAAACCACAAGGAACAGGTGTCTGGTCAAGCATGGCACTCTCCAGGGTGAGGCAGAGCTGGATACTGTTCCAGCCTGGATCCTGGCTCAGGGCCACTGACTCACCCATCTGCGGGGGCCTCCTGGCTCCTGGCGCAGCCCCTCGACCAGGGCAGCGGCCTCCTCAGGGCTGCCTGGCCGCTGTCCCTCCACACGGGCCTGGATCTCAGGGGGCAGTGCGCACAGGAACTGCTCCAGCACCAGGAGCTCCAGCATCTGCTCCTTGGAGTGCGCCTCGGGCCGCAGCCACTGGCGGCACAGCTCCCGGAGCCGGGCCAGGGCCTCACGGGGACCCTCTTCCTCCTCATAGTGGAAGTGTCGAAAACGCTGGCGTGCAGCCTCTGGGCCGGGATCCCACGGGGCGGCCTCACCCTCCTCCTCAGAGTCCTCCAGCTTCACCATGACAGGTCCCTCATCTTCCAGGGACATGTGACCTGGGGAGCCTAGTGCTGCAGGCCTCATTGGAAAGACTGGGCGGGGGCTCCGAGGATAATGTCTTCCCCTAGGAGAGGAATAGGATGAGGCTACTGCGAGGACAAACAGTGGCAGCAAATGCTTATTTGAGCGTCTACTGTATGCTTCGTTGTTCCATCTTCAGACCTCCACTGAGTAGAAGGCAGATAAGAAAACTGAGGCACAGAGTGGTGGTCACATGCCAGGCACCTGTGTCTCTGGTCTCTAGCTGGGACCTACACACAGTCTCTGGCATTCCCCTGTTCCAAACACAGGGTGCTTCTTAGGCATAGAAGGCACTCCTCCCTTAAATCCTGCTCTTCTACATGCACCACCCCATCCCTGCCCTGCGGCTCTCCCACTGCCAGGTAAATGACATTTGCAATATTTACCACGTAGGCATAAGCACCACTACAGGCCCCCCTCCCCCCTCGGAACACCAGCCCATCATTGCACCACCCACTCTCCCATCAAGTCTCTCAGCTTCGTTCCACCGGGCAGCCTCCCTCCACCTGCTCCCTACCCCCACAGATGGGCAAGGTCAACTCTGTGGCCACGCCTCCAGGCAGCATCCCCTTCTCCCCCCCCCCCATTCAACCCCATCCTCTGAATCGGCCCAACTTATCACACCATGTAAGGCCCCACCATCTCTTCAGCTTCCTGATTTAGGCAGGGTTAGGAGGTGATGGGAGCTTCCAGGGGGCCCACAAAGGCCCCAAGACAACTGGACCAGGTGCCTGCAAGCAAGGTCGGAGATTCTGATCTTGCCTATTTGCTACGTAACCCTGGCGAGTTTCTGTGAACCTCAGTTTCCCCATCTTTACCGTCCCCCGTAAGAGGGGATGCCCCCCTTCCCCCGCCATTGCTGCTCCCTTTGCAGCTGGGAATAATGTGCGGGCTTTGTGAAGAAATCTGAGTTTATTAAGTGAGTAGATTCGATTTCCAGGGCCGCCGGATCCCGTGGGTCAAACTTCCGTTCCTCAAGGTTCCAGGCCAACCTGCAACCCTGGGAGAAAGTTGGACCATTTTTAAGCCAGCCAGCCACTGCGAAGCTTCCTGAACTACATTTACCAGAAATCTTGAAGAGCAACTTCCACTTTCGAGAGATCCCCCCCCCCGCCCCCGCTCCCCCGGCGGGTTTAGTGCCGCCATGGCAACCGGGGGGCGGGGCTCCTAGACCTTGTCGCTGTGGCAATGCACAGTGATTGAAGAGCATCGCGCGACAGCGCCCGGCTCGCCGAGAAGGAGTGCTAGGTCCCTGCTCCGCGCTCCGGGTCCCGCCGGGTAGCGGGAATCCAAGAGTCCGCGGCCGCCGCCCCGGTCCCCCCCAAGCCTTCCTCGTTGAGAGGTCCCCGCCCTCACCTCCACGCTCAGCCGGCCGCTCCGCGCTCCTAAGCATGCGCACTCGCCGACTTCCCCCTCCCCGGCCGGACTATGTCTCCCAGAATGCTCCACGCATCAGCCCGAGTGCCTCCTTGCCCTTCCCCCACCCTCGCCTCCTTTTCCCCCCTCCTCCCGTTCCCCGGGGTAGCGTTGTTCGCAACGATCAGATCACACGCCCGGCCGCCTCTTCCCGCGCTCCCCGCCTCGGATCCAGGCGTCCGTGCCCCGTCGACGTGCGCAAGCTTCTCAGGGGGCCACGGACAGCAGCACCGCCTTCCCAACCGCGCATGCCCCCCACCACGTTTGCCTCAATTCTTGACGGGCCTTCCAGGGATTAGCAGGGTTCTGCACCAATCGCTGCTCTCGCTAGGACGCCGTCAGCCCATGTCTCCATGGCAACCTTTTGCAGAAAAAGGGGGCACCTCCTCCACTGTCCGCCCGGACTGCAAATTGCAAAGAGGCCCGGCCCAGTGCTTTCTGGGAAGTGTAGTCGGCTGGGCCCTCCGTGTGCGCTAGCGCCGCGCGGCGTTCCTTTGTGTTCGTGAGCGGTAGGCGGGCCTGGGAGTCTCCATGGTAACCTGTGGGGCCGACCCGACGGTCTCCAGCGCAACCCCGGGGACCTGGTGGGCATCTGAGAGGCGATGGGGAAGGTGGGGTAGGGCTGGGGAAGCCGACAGGGGCAGGGAAGTCGAGCGAGACAGTGAGGAGGGACAGACACAAAGACAGGGGCAGGGAGAGGCCCAGAGCCTGTGAGGGCCTACTCAGGGGCAGAGAGATTTGAGGAGAGACGGTGAACGTAATAGAACAGATACAGAGACCGAGACACCGATAGGAAAGAAAGTCATCAGGGAGGGATTTCCACTCTCAGAGACTTAGAGAATGTGATAAGAAGCCAGAGGATCAGAGAGTCAGGCCCGGGTAGACAGGAGTGTCAGAAAAGTTAGCAAGGGGGAGGGAGATCAGGAAGGGATGGGTATGAAAGGAGAGACAGAGGGAGAGGAAGAAGAGGTTCACAAAGACAAGATACAGACAAGGAATACAGGCATACAGAGGCAAGGGGGGAGAAAGGGACAGAACTTAGAGATACACCAAAGATGGATGGAGGGAGAGTTTTCAAAGGCCTAGAGAAGGGTGACAGCAAGAAGAGAGACAGTTGGAGGTAGATTTGTTAGGAAAACGTATCCAAAATTTGACAATAGCACGAAAAAAGATGGTTGGGGGCCCTCTCTGCATTTCCTAGCATTGTATACCAAGTAGTCTCGGAACTACCTTTCGATCAGAATCCAGGCTGCAAATGCTTGGGGTTAGAGTTGTATCACCCCTAGGACACTGAGCAGGAACTGAGACACCTGGGCCCACTGCCCTGTAGGGCACTCATTCGACTTTGGGCTTTTATTTCAGTGTTCCTCATTTCTTTCACCCTTTCTGTTCCTTCTTCCTCATCTTCCTGGAACTACCTATGTCATCCTGCTGCTAGTTTCCTCCATGAGGTAAATAGCTCTTTGACACGCACTCATTGAGTTTATTTATTTATTTTTAAAAGATTTTATTTATTTATTTGACAGAGACACAGCGAAAGAGGGAACACAAGCAGGGGGAGTGGGAGAGGGAGAAGCAGGCTGGGATCATGACCAGAGCCGAAGGCAGACGCTTAACTACTGAGCCACCCAGGTGCCCCTCATTGAGTTTATTTTTAACCTTTAAAAAAAACACTTGATAGTCTCAGCGGAATTAATTCTCCAGAATGGGGGACAAACCGAGAGAAAGAGAAAACAGAGCCAGAAATGGAAGGAGGTAGGGAGGATGAAGTAAGGACACAGAAAGTCGGCGGCGGGGAAAATTCGAGAGAAAGGAAGCAGAAAGCGGGCTTTGGGCAGAGGCAGCCTCCAGCGCCGCCGGCTGGCCTCTACGCGCTGCGTCCTCGACGCCGAACTACATTTCCCGGCGGGCTTGGGAGCGCTCCGCGCAGGGTTTAGAGCGCCGTCGGGGGCGGGCCCCACGCGGACTCCGCCAATCTCGGCAGTCGCCGGCAATCTTCCGCCTCCGCCGGGAACATGGAGGCTGAGCTCGGCCGCCTCCGGAAAGGGGCGGTGTAAGGCAGGAGATGGGGAAGAGCTGAAGCAGCCGGCCCGCGTCGCCGTCCGGAGGTGAGGGCGGGCGGCCGCGCGGGGGCCCCGGCTCCGGTGGCTGGGGCTGGGGCGCCGTTTCTTGGGAAGGGAACGGACAGAGGCCGCTGCGCGCTTAGTCCGGGACGAGCGCGGGTGGGCCAACTGGAGCTTCCGGCGGCCCCGCGGCTGCCTGGGAATTGTAGTCTCACGGGGACGAGCGCTGTCTCCCACCCAGACACTGGGCGGCGAGCCTCCCCGGCGGCGCGCTTGGAGACTTTCTCACGAGAGTGGGAGGGAGGGAGGGAATGAGTGAATGAACACATGGGTGAATTCATTTAAAATTGTGGGTGAGCAGAGGGAGGCGTGAATGTTGGAGAAAGAACAATGGCGCGTGAGGGGTTCAGAATTCGGGGACGGCTTCCAGGCAAGAGGAACCTTTCCCATGCCCTCCCACCTTTCACTGCCTCCAGGCTCGAGGGTCCTGTGCCACCTTGTTTCAAGCATGTGCAGCCCATGAATCCTTGAAGGTATTGATGCGATACCGATAGGTGCCATAGCCGCTGCAAAAACGGACCTTCACTCATTTGTCCATGCTTTCACAGGCACTCCTTCAATTTTTTTTTTCTTTTTTTTTTTTTTACTGTTTGATCAGGTGCTACTTTCACGTGGTTCGTAATGCGATAGGGACAAGGTGAGAAACCTGCCTTCCACCGCTGTACTTCATTTAATAATTTCATCAGCAAGCTGGATGCACTATTCCCAGGGCTGGGGACACAAGAGAGCTCTGCAGACACAGCTCCTGCCCTCAGGCAGCATGTGACAGATGCATAATAAAATGTAGGTGGGGAGGGCCTTTTTGATTAGGTTACATTTGAGCAGAGATCTGTAGGAGAAGGGGCGAGCCATGCAGATAACAGGGAAGAGCCTGGGCCCTGGGCTGAAGGAAACAGGAGCACCCTTAGTCTGCCCCAAGGATGTGAGCAGGAGTGAGCAAAGTAAAGGAGGAGGCTTTGAAGTGCTTGACGAATCTGGTGAGGATGGTGGCTTTTACTCAGAGCTGGGAAAACTCTGAGCAGAGAGGGGGGAACAGGATCTTAGTGCTTACTGAATCTTTGTGGCTGCAGTGTGGAGAACCACCTTCCTCCTCTATTCCCAGGTGCTCTATGGGGTTGCACGAATTAGGTTGGTTTCCTCCTGCATTAGTTTCCTATGACTGCTGTAACCTATTACTGAAAAATGAGTGGTTTAAAATAACACAAATGTATTGTTTTGGAGGTCAGAAATGTGAGATGGGTCTCAGTGGGCTAAAATCAAGGTATCAGCCGGGCTGGTTCCTTCTGGAGGCTCTAGGCTCTAGTGGTCACATTGCCGCCTTCTGAGTGAAATCTTTTGCCTCCTCTTGCAAGGACCCCTCAGATTACATGTAGGGCCCATTTGAATAAGCCAGGATAATTTCCCTATCTCAAGATTATTAACTTAGTCACACCTACAGTGTCCCTTTTGCCATATAAGGTAATTTATTAATAGGGATTAGGATGTGGATATCTTTAGGAGCAACTCACACTGATGTTTGATGTCTTTGGGTGGGAAGCATGGAAATGGGTAGCTCATTTGCTCATCAGTGTGTGGGAGGTGGTTTCTAGACTGTCTCGTGGTTACAAGAGGTTTGCTGGGGGAAGAGAACAAAGTCTCCTAGCAGACTTGTCTTGATCTCATAAGCTAAAACTAAGTGACATGCTCCTCTAGATGCAAAGAATGCTTGGAAATGTGTGTGCAGTGTTTTTAGCAGTAGGGAAAGAAGGGGCTGGGCATGCCTCTGAGGCAGTGGTCAGCAGGGCTGGGTGCTCTGTGTCAGAGCATGGGAAGGCCAGCTGGTGGTCGGGACTTCCATGTACTTACACATTAATGTCCATGTGTCCTTGTCTTACAGGCAGAGGCAGGTATGGCAGGAGAGGCCAAGAGGCTGCCATTGTGGGCACATTGGTAGCTACTGTGGATAGGCCCTGGGGAGAGACCTCATCAAGGTGCGTGGCTCAGGGAGGCGGAATGAAGACAACTCCCCGGCTGCAAATGTCGGGGAAGGCACCCCTTGGTGGGATTGGCCTCCGCCACAGTGCCAAGCGGGACCGAAAGTCCATCACCCTGCATGTGAAGTTAGAGGTGCTCCGGAGGTTTGAGGAAGGTGAGAAGCTGACTCAGATTGCCCGGGCCCTGGGGCTGGCCACCTCTACCGTCGCTTCCATCCGTGTCAACAAGGACAAGATCCGGGCCAATTCTCAGGCAGCCACCCCTGTCAGCGCCACGCAGCTGACCCGCTGCCGGGGTGTGGTGATGGGCCATATGGAACGCTTGTTGAGCCTATGGATTGAGGAGCAAAAGCGGCAGAACCTGCCCATCAGCACACTGCTCATCCAGGACAAGGCACGACGGCTCTTTGTGCAGCTGCAGCATGAGCAGGGTAATGGCACTCAGGCTGAGACCTTTGGGGCCAGTAATGGCTGGTTTGCCCGATTCAAGGCTCGCCACAATGTGCTTTTGACAGATGAGCCATCTGTGGCTGACACCCAGGCTGCTGCCCACTACCCCCCAGTGCTGCGCACCATTCTGGAGGAGGGCTGCTACTTACCATGCCAGGTCTTCAATGTGGACGAGACGGGCCTGTTCTGGAAGCGGCTCCCGGAGCGCATGCTGCTGGCCCTGGAAGGGGCAGCCGGGCCTGGCCTCAAGGCCTCCAAGGACCACCTGACTCTGCTGCTTGGTGGCAATGCAGCTGGTGATTTCAAACTGAAGCCTCTGCTGGTGTACCCCTCAGAGAACCCGCGTGCCCTCAAGGGCTGCTCCAAGGCCAGCCTTCCTGTGGTCTGGCGCTCTAACCGCAATGACTGGCTGACACCCAGCATCTTCCAGGAGTGGTTTACTGGCTGCTTCTGCCCTGCCGTGGAGAGCTACTGTGCCAGCCACGGCCTCCCACACCGAGCCCTGTTGCTCTTGGATGGCGCGCCCTGCCACCCTGCTCATCTGGGTGGCCTCTCAGCCCATGTGCGAGTTGAGTTCCTGCCCAAGAACACATCGGCCCTGATCCAGCCCATGAACCAGGGTGTCATTGCCACATTCAAGGCCCATTACCTGCGCCGCACGCTCAGCCAGCTGGTCCAGGAGACAGCTGGGGAAGACCGGCCCTCTGTGCGGGAGTTCTGGCGCAGCTACACTGTTGTGACTGCTGTGGACAATATAGCCGAAGCCTGGGCAGAGCTGCAGCCTGCCACCATGAATAGTGCCTGGAGGAAGCTCTGGCCCGAGTGTGTCCCCTCTGGCACCCCCGAGCCTGACACCATGCCTCAGCTCCGTCGCAGCATTGTTGCACTAGCCAGCCATGTGGGCCTTGGAGATGCAGCTGAGGCCGATGTCGCCAGCCTCCTGCAGGCCCATGGGGAGCCCCCACCCCACGGCAGCCCCCAGGATGCAGAAGATGGGGACATCAGCGGCTCTGGGTTGCCCTGGAAGGCAGGGAAAGTCTCGGTCTCCAGAAAACCAGAGCCAGATTTCACAGAGGCTATGGTGGGTGCGGGGACCGAGGAAGCTGATGTGGGTGCTCTGAGCACCGAGCACCTGGCCCAGGCCCTGTCTCACTTTGCTGCTGGTTTACGGGTCCTCATGGAGAATGATCCAAACCGGGAGCGCAGCCTACGGGTGTCCCGGGGTGTCCACTGTGCCCTTGCCCGCCTCCGGGAGCTGCACCGGGAAAGGAGGCGACAGGCCCGGGCAGCTGCATCCTTAGGGGGCCCCATGGCAGTGGCAACAAGGGCTTTGGCAGGAAACCTGCCCTTGCCCCAAGTGGGGCCCATAGAGGCTGGGGATGTGGCTAAGGGCACAGATCATGAAGGTCAGTCCTTTGGCTGTCCTGTATGATTTGGGGCTTGGGCTTGACCTCACATGATCTCTCTAATGATGTTTTGTTTCTGGAGGTCAGATACTGCTACTTCTCCCCTAGAGTTCTTGTATCTCATGCTCTATGATCTTTGTATAGTGACACACAGCTCAGGCTTGGGGAACAGAAGGGTAGTGTTCTCTGACTGGCAGATGAACTGCAGGGCCCAGGAGTGCCCACCCATGACAGGGACACATCCTGTAGTATGGTAGTTGCCCAGCACAGCCTGCCAGGGCAGCTTTTCTTGTGGTGAGGGGCCAGCACTGAGACCCACCTCTCCCATTTTCCAAACCTGACCTCTTACTCCCTGCACCATTGTGACCCTTCCTTGCCAACTTTAGATGAGGGTTTCCTGCTCTCGGCATGTCCTTTGTCACTCTCCATGCCATCCTCACCTCTTCCCGCTTCCATGGCCTCTGTTGACCCGGGTCTCTGGTACCTTTCCTGTGCCTGAGCACTTTGATTCACTGTGGATTTTGATACCAGGGTTCACTTCCTTCATTTGGAGATGTTTTCTTCCCTGAGTTTCTGTGCTATCGTTGTCTTGGCTTCCCTTTAGCCTTTGAGGTTGAGCCTTTTGTGACTGTCATGGTCTCCCAGTTCTGGTGCTCTTTGGAAAATACCATCTACTCCTAAGAGCTGTGATCACCTCAGGGTTAACTCCCAGTGCATTGGCTACAGCCCAGCCTCTCCCTGAGTTAGACCCAAAGCTCTGATTCTGGTGGACACCTCCACCCCCCAGTCTTATTATCTCCCCTAATTCCAGTTTGTTTTCCTGTCCCCCAAACTGTGACAACAGGCATCATGGGGTGTCCACCTGACTGCAGAAACACCACTTGGGTCACCAAAACACAGATAGTCAGCAAGGGAAGGTGTTCTTGTGCTCCAGCTGGATGAGCCACAGGTGGTGGCACAGGGATGTCTGGGCTTGTGGACTCCTTTCGACACAGATGCGTGCACACACACACACAAACAGACACACATGCCAAGAAATAAAGGTGGGAGGAAGGATGCCTGCTACTTCCGTCTGCATTGATGGGCTTGCTGTCAACATATCACAGGGGCCGGGGGCCAGGGAGGGGCTTGAAGGGCCAGCCTTACTGGGAGAAAGGTCAGATGAGGCCCCCTGCCTGCTTTCTTGGGGAGAATGGTAAGAGGGATGACAGAGAAGGGAAGCTTTTCTTAGGATTCTGGTGACAGACTGGATGAATCGCCCAGTCTATGAGCCAGCTGTTGAGGAGACCAGGGTGAGTGAGACTGACTTCAGGAGCTGCCAGTCCAGAGGTGGTTCCGTTCTCTGTGACAAGGCTATGACAGGCGACTCAGGAGGAACCCCCACCTAGCCAGGCACAGAGGACCAGGCCTGATAGGCTTTCTGGGGAAGTGGTGTCTCAGCCTTCAGGGACCTTGCTGACAGGAAACCCCCATTTCAAAATGCCACACGGTACAGAGGGGTTTGACAGAGGCAGCCCAGTGTGGTGGGGTGGTTGGTGAAAGCCTAAGGCCCAGGAGGAAGGGGTATCCTCGGGGGAGGCTGAGTGCCGCACAGCAGCTGAAGCAGGCGGGTGACCAGGTGGGAGTCTATGAGGCCAAAGCTGACCGGGTGGAAGGAGTAGTTAGGTCATGCAGGCATTGTGACAGGACCGTCAGGCTCCAGGGCTTGTTTCTTCAGGCGCCGGGCCATCAGTAAGCGCGCAGCGGGGAGCCCTGGATTCGTTCAACCAGCAAGCTTTCCCAGGCCCCTGAGCATTTTAGGGTGGCCCCGGTGGTGGGTCAGGGAAGCCCGGTGTCTCCGGCAGCTCCACAGGCTGATTCTCGGACGTGCTGGGGACTGCATTTGCCAGAGAACCTCACCAACAGAGCCTGTCTTCGACGCAGAAGCAACCTCCTCCTGCCTCCCTCACCTCCCGCGGTGTTTGCGTGGGATGTCGAGCGGGGGCGGGGGTCACGCGCGAGGGCAAGGGCACAGGCGCCGGAAGCAGTCAGTGGAGGGGCCGGAAGCTCCCCGTTCTGCTCGCCAGGGTGGTTGGTCGCGGTCCCTGCGCGGTGGAGCTGGGCTGTGTGGCTGCCGGGGGTGGTGAGTCGGGCGCAGTGCAGCCAGAAGCGTCGGGAAGGCCTGGGGTAGGGTGTGCAGCCCGGCGGAGGGCGGCAGGGGACTTGGCGCAGAGAAGCATCGCCCGTTTTCCTGGAAGCCCCGTTCGTCCTGGAGGAAGGGCGGCTCGGGGGCCTCTGGGATACCCAGTCTTGCGCGGGCGCGTCCTGACCCGGAAGTGGTTCTGGGCTGAGCTGGGCTCTCACCGCTGCTCCGGGTTCTTCCTGCGGATGGGCCCTGTTACCCTCCTGAGCCCAGTTTCCTGGGCTTCCCTCCACTGGTTCCTTTCAGATGCAGACCCACCCGGCTCCTTCAAAACTGTTCTCACTTCCTCTGGGGCGTCTCTGGATTTCCGCAATCCAGGCTTGCGTTCCCCCTTTGCTCCCACTCCACGTGTGTCCGTCCTTAGAGTGCTCCGGGAGGGCGCTCTCCGCCCTCGGGGGTTAAAATCCAGACCCTTACGTGGCCGAAGGCTCTGCAGCATTGCCCTGGCCACGTGGCTCTGGCCTGAGCTGATCCCGCGGCCCAGAATGTTCTCTCCCGTAGCCATCACCTCCTCAGGGCACCTGGCAGTCAGGAGCCTGGTGGTTGGGTGTGTGTGGGGCATGGAGCTGCCCCGGTCTGGGGAACCCTGACCAACCCTTTTAAAAACATGCGCTGGCAGTGAAAACAGCCTTTATTCTCTTTTAAAGTTGCAATGGTAACAAATAGCCGTTGCCCCCCCCCCCAAAAAAAAAAAAGCAGACAGTATGTAGAGATTTAGAAAAGAAAAAGCGGATGTCCTCCTCCAGTTATTTCTCCCAGATTTCGCCCACTGGGAGTTTGTTTTTCAGGACCCATTTCTGAACATTTATAACGGTAGCTCCTGCGTGCACTCATACACACATACACCGCAGAGGTTTGTTTTCAAATGTTAACATCAGTGGGATCATGTTGCGTGAGGAGGGCCACAGATTACTTTCTTGTTTAACATTATAGAGTGGACATCTTTCCTTGTCATTTTTTGATTTTGGCTAATGGGTGTGAGCTGAGCCTCTCAGCTGCCATGGGGGAAGGAAGGCCTTCCAGTGTGAGTCAGCTATCGCTCTCCCTGCGCCTGGCCCATGCTGTCCCTAGCTTCCATCTTGCCCTTCCAGTCTGTCCCCCACATCAGTCTTCCTGGTGCCTGGCTGATTGCACCCTTCACTTGCTCAGACCCTCCCTGGGCACTGACCCTCTGCTAGTTCCCGCCTGCACTTCTGCTTGACTGCTGGTGGGATTCTCTCAGTTCACTGAAACATGGCATGTCTGTGCCCCCTATCCTCAGGAAAACTCTCCCACCTTTATCCAGTCTGGCATGAGCTATTGTAAAGTTCCGCAGGGGTGGGTTCACTCTTCTCTTAACCAGATTCCCAGTGCCAGCTGTTCTCTTGAGGACACAGATGGGGAGGTTGAGGCTGGAGGTATCCCCTACCAGGTTGCCAGCCGGCCAGACTTGGGGACAGTTTCCCCAGCAGCAAGTGGCCTTGAGGGTGTGGGTGACTGGAGGGGCGTGCATGATCAGTGGCCCTGACTGGATGGGCATTTGTCCCAGGAAGACAGTGTGTGGCCTGAGTGAGTGCAGGGGAGGCCAACTTCCCAAGGTCTTGCCATGGCAGCCGACCCAGCACCCCTCAGTCAGGAAGAGCTTGTGATCATCAAGATGGAGGAAGATGAGGCTGCCCCATGGGATCCTGAACCCCTCTCCAATCCTCAGCCCTCAACCCTGCTGCCCAGACTCTGTAGGGACCCCCGGCAGCGCTTCTGCAGCTTCCACTATGAAGAGGCAGCAGGGCCCCAAGAGGCCCTAGCCAGGCTACAAGAGCTGTGCAGCCAGTGGCTGAGGCCCGAAGCACACCCCAAGGAGCAGATGATGGACCTGTTAGTGCTGGAGCAGTTTCTGGGTGTGTTGCCACCTGACACCCCGGTCTGGGTGGAGTCCCAGTGCCCTGAGAGTGGTGAGGAGGCTGTGGCGCTGGTGGAGGACCTTGCTCAGATGATGCAGGAGACTGGTGAGCCACAGGGGCCCAGGGGCTGGTTGGGATTCCTGGGGGCTGGGGAATGCAGAAGGGGACACAACCCATGACCCTGGCCCAGTGTTCTCGTTGCTGGGAATAAGACTCAGAAGCTGGACCATGTTCGGAGCATTTTCTAGCCTGTGAGCTCCCCAGAGATGTGAGCTCGACATCGGCATGACATTTCACCCTCTCAGGGTGTGCTGGGCCTCCTTTATCTTCCTTTTTTACTTTCTCACAAGATCACTGAATGCATGCCGTGTTCCAGGCCATATAAGTCAAGCAGGGAAAGGAACAAGCAAGGTTTCTGCCCTATTGGAGCTTAGTCTGTTTGGAGAGTTGGATAGTGAGACCACCAGTCACGATTAGGGTGTCCTCCTTTCTCTGGAGGGGGTGGGGGCACAAGGAGGTGAGCACAGAGGTTGGCCTGGCCAGGGATGGCTTGCATTTCCTGCCATGTGACATCTTCACCTTAGGCCACACGTGTGCCTATGTGCCTGTGAGGAGGGGATAACCATGAAATGGGAAGGAGAGATGGTTGGTTAGGATGCCATCATTCATCCTGGCATTTGTTCATGTGTTTGCTCACACATACCTATGCAGTGCCTTTTGCTTTCTTGGTTCTCTGTATCAAGAAGTAGAAACCATAGCAATTAAAAACAAAACCAGCTTTACTAAGTTATAGTTTACACACCAAAAAAGTATACAGTCCCTGGGTTTAGTATATTTACAGGATTGTACAACCATCACTGTTGCCTAATACCATAACTTAAACATCTCCAAAGAAACTCTGTGCCCATTCGGAGTCACTCTCTGTTCTTCTCCTCCTAATGCCCTGGCAGCCATAAAAAAGAGATAATTACATACCACAACATAGGTGAACACTGAAAACATGACACTCATGAAAGAAGCAAGTCATAAAAAGCCACATACTGCATGATTCTCTTTAATGAAATGTCCAGAATAAGCAAACCCATAGAGACACAAAGATTTTAATTTATTTACCTAGGAGTGGAATTGCTGGGTCATATGGTGAGGCTGTTTGACCTTTTCAGGAATGGTAACATACCACTTGTTTTAATGGAGGGAATTTTTTTTTTTTTAAAGATTTTATTTATTTATTTGACAGAGAGAGAGACAGCAAGAGAGGGAACACAAGCAGGGGGAACGGGAGAGGGAGAAGCAGGCTTCCCGCGGAGCAGGGAGCCCGATGCGGGGCTCGATCCCAGGACCCTGGGATCATGACCTGAGCCAAAGGCAGATGCTTAACGACTGAGCCATCCAGGCGCCCCTTAACACACCATTTGTTTTAACAGAGGGAATTTTTTTATTTTATTTTTTTTTAAAGATTTTATTTATTTATTTATTTGACACAGAGAGAGAGATAGTGAGAGCAGGAACACAAGCAGGGGGAGTAGGAGAGGGAGAAGCAGGCTTCCCGCTGAGCAGGGAGCCCGATGCGGGGCTCGATCCCAGGACTCTGGGATCATGACCCAAGCCGAAGGCAGACGCTTAACGACTGAGCCACCCAGGTGCCCCTAACAGAGGGAATTTTAATGTAAATCATTTAACCAGTTATTGAAGGAGGAGAAAAGTATAGAAAGAATTGTAAGGTGTCATGGCAGTAAGGACTGCAGGGAATAGTATCTACTCCTAGAGCTATGGGAACAAAGGGAAGAGATTGGAATTAAGACAATTAGAAACTGAGGAGGGCGTGAGACCCAGACCCCTGAGGAGAGGCCACTGCTGGATGGTGCTGGGGTGTCTGAGGGGGACATGATGAATCTGGTTCTGCACATGTTGGAAAAGCTGCAAACTGGATTCAGTTACTGCTAAGGAAGACCTTGATAATGCATGACTGTTTTCGCCTAGGCATGAACGTGAGGTGCAGGTGAGGCATTTTGGAGGCATGTGTCTGTAGTCTTTGTGGGGTGTTTGGTGGTACTACTGTGCTCTTTTCTAAGCTTGCTGCCAGTGTTTTGAGGCGGGCTGTCTCTTGACCAACATCCAATGTTTGCTTCCTCCTTTGAGGTCTGTCTTTTAGTTCTAGTTCTCAGCTTCCCGCTGAATGGATGCTTAGGTGATGCACACTCTAAAGAGAGTGTGCAGGGCACCTGGCTGGCTCAGTCGGAAGAGCATGTGACTTTTGATCTCGGGGTCATGAGTTTGAGCCCCATGTTGGCTGTAGAGATTACTAAAAAAGAAATAAACTTAAAAAAAAAAAAGGCGATTTTGCAATGACATTGTGGATGTTGGAACAGCGGCCTACGGGTTACCGAATGGACTCAGGCCTGGTACTCATGTGATTCTTGTGGGGTGTGTCTGGTTCTGTCCGTTCATCCTTGAAATCACATGGTTTCAAGTTTGCCACAGTTCACATGTACGTGAACACTCCTCCCTTTGCTCCGTGCCCTTACCTGACCTTGTCCTGTTGCTGGTCCCTCCAGTGGCCCCACGTGAGAGAGGGTAGAGGGTCTGGCCCTTACTTTCTCTGTGTGGCCTCGGAGATGATTGCTGTGATTCTGTCAGGAAGTTCAGAAGCCAGATGTCTCAAACTTTTTCCTTGGCTGTCAATGTCAAGGTGTGTGTGGCAGTCCCCAAGACCACCCTTAGTCTTAATGATTTGCTGAAAGGAGTCACAGAATTCAACAAGGCTGTTATACTCATGATTATAGTTGATTACAGTGAAAAGGTACATATTAAAATCAGCAATGGAAAAAGGTGCATTGTCTGGGAGATGGTGGCCATGAGCTTCCACATGTCCTTTCCCAGGGTAGTCATGTGGACACTGCTTAATTCTCATAGCAGTAATACATGACAGTGCAGCAATCAAGGATGCTTTCCTGAGCTCTGGTGGGCAGGGTTTCTAGTGAGGGTCAGTCACATAAGCATGGAGCATACTGACTTTAGTTACTCAATCTCAACTCCTCCCAGAGGTCAGATTGGTACAGTGTGGCCCAGGGTCACCACTATAACTCACATTGTTAGCATGAACTATCTGGTTTGGCCCAAGTCCTTAGGTAAACAAAGACAGCTTTAACAGGCAGAATATTCCAAGGGCTTAGAGGTTACCTCTTAGGAGCAGGTCAAGGGCCAAACTTTTGGAACCTGCAGGGTTTGGACAACCCAGGGCTGCTGAGTCAGCCCTTTACTGAATATCTGGCTGCAGCCAAAGGAAGGTTCTCACCACCTTTCCTTGGAGGGTCACTTCAGCAGCTGTGCCCAGCCTCTTCCCACCTCCCTTCACCCTCAGGTTTGGCCCAGGAGCCTGCCCTGCAGCTTCCTTCAGCTCCTGGTTTTGAGGGTGGGGTATCCCCAGGCTTGCACTGTCTGAATAGTAGACTAGGTGCTTGTCCTGAGGTCTCGGGACCCCAGTGCCCAAATCCAAAGGCACAGGGGTGAGGCTGGGGCACAGATGGTCTCGGCTTCTTTTGGGCGTGGCTAAACATTGCTGTCAGGAAAGCCCAAAACTACGTTTTTATTCTTGGCACCAGTTCACAATTTAAAACAGCATTTGGTAGGCCCAGAGGACACAACCGTGGGCAGGACTGACCACACTGGCCTGTAATGGGGGCTGGGATACCTCTCCTCTGTCTGGGGTGCCTTGGCTGTGCCCCCTGGGCTGGCTTTGATCTTGGCTTTGCTTCTTTCAGGCCCCCACGCCAGCAGGCTCCTCTTCCCCATCTTACTGGCCACTTCTCCAAAGTGAGTTTTCTGTTATTAATTTAGTCATAGTTTCTGTTGCACAGAGATAGAAAGTAATATGCTGATCAGTATCAGTTTATCCTCCCATTATGTTTTAAATCTAACAATGTAATGTATGTGTATTATAAAGTCATTCAAATTTTAACAAAAGTATGTAAATTTCAAGCCTCACAGCTAGTCTGCCTCTTTGGAGATGGCCATTGTTAGCCTTTGTGTGTCCTTTCTCCCTTGTTTTATATGTGCATGTGCAGCACACACACGTGTGTCTGTATGTGTGTGGGAATGTAGACACTTCCAAAGAAAGCCCATTTATGCTCTGCACCTGCTGTTTCACTTCATCTCTTATTGGCCCTTCAGTGTCACAAGCTGCTCAACCCTTTCCTTTTAGTGCCTCTTTAGGAGTCATTTGTCTTGCCCATCTCAGAACACACACCCCTGTCCTAGCTGTCACCCCTCTTCACCTCCTCTGCCCTCTTGGCCTGCCAATCCTCTAGATCAGCCCAGCCTTCAGCACACGGATGTCCCTGGAGCCCCTGCTTTGGTGCTGAGCACTGTGGAGGGCTGTCTCACCTTCAGTCCTCATGGCAGCCTAGTGTGGCTGTCTCTTTTGGGCAGGGAAGGGAACCGAGGTGTTTTGTGGCAAACAGTTGGCCTCCCATTCCTTGGTCAGGCTTACCTTGATGTGGGGAGGGCTTTTGGTCCTTGGGCATTATATAGCCTCCCCAGGGATGGCTCTCCCCCATGAGATAGGGGCCAAAGCTTGCCTCTGTGTCACAGGATGCTTCACTGTGAAACTCCAGTCACAAATCAATAGTACAGAGTTGAGCTCTGAGAGCTGCTGTTCCTGAAAGAAGCAGGGTGCATGGTCTTCCATTGTTGTGGAAGGATACAGGGGAAGTGGGTTTCCCTGGCTGCCTCTAGGCCCCTTGCCTGGTTCTGCAGTAGCCTGTCTGCATTTTTTTACCATGTCCATGTACAGTTGACCCTTAAATAGCATGGGCTTGAACTGCATGAGTCCACTTGTATGTGGATTTTTTTTTTTTTTAAAGATTTTATTTATGTGAGAGAGAGAGTGACAGAGAGAGAGAGCACACAAACAGGGTCAGAGGGAGAGGGAGAAGCAGACTCCTCACTTAGCAGGGAGCCTGATGTGGGGCTCCATCCTGGGATCCCAGGATCATGACCTGAGGGGAAGGCAGACACTTAACTGACTGAGCCATCCAGGCACCCTAGATTTTTTTTTTTTTTAAAGATTTTATTTATTTATTTGACAGAGAGAGACACAGCGAGAGAGGGAACACAAGCAGGGGGAGTGGGAGAGGGAGAAGCAGGCTTCCTGCAGAGCAAGGAGCCCGATGGGGGCTTGATCCCAGGACCCTGGGATCATGACCTGAGCCGAAGGCAGACGCTTAACGACTGAGCCACCCAGGCGCCCCCTTTTTTTTTTTTTTAAAGATTTTATTTATTTATTCATTAGAGACAGAGAGAGAGAGGCAGAGGGAGAAGCAGGCTCCCAAGGAGCAGGGAGCCCGATGCGGGACTCGATCCCAGGACCCTGAGATCATGACCTGAGCCGAAGGCAGACGCTTAACCATCTGAGCCACTCAGGCGCCCCCCTTTTTTTTTATAAATATAATACAGTAATGTATTTTCTTTTCTTTCTTTTTTTTTTTTAAGATTTTATTTATATATTTGAGGGAGAGAGAGCGAGAGAGAGAACGAGCAGGCTGAGGGGCAGAGGGAGAAGCAGGCTCCCCGCCGAGCAGGGATCCCGATGCGGGGCTCCATCCCAGGACTCCAGGATCATGACCTGAGCTGAAGGCAGACGCTTAACTGACTGAGCCACCCAGGCTCCCCTGTAATGTATTTTCTTTGTGCTTTTAATAACATTTTCTTTTTTTCCTACCTTTATTGTAAAAATACAGTGTATAATACATATAACATACAAAGTATGTGTTAATTGACGGCTTATGTTATCGGTAAAGCTTCCAGTCAACAGTAAGTTATTAGTAGTCAAAAGTTATAAGTGGATCTTCAGTTGCTTGGGGGGGGTCCCCTAACTCTGTGTTGTTCAAAGGTCAGCTCTTACCTCTAGCAAAACAAACAAACAAAACAACACAAAGCAAAAACTGTGAGTTTTGATATCCTTAATTATATTGTTCAGGGTCTCTGCAAGCTCAGAGCCATGAAGATGCATTTCTTGTAACTGGACAGCTTCTTGTTTTCCTCCTTGGCGGCCTGAAAGCTCAGAGTTCAATTTTATGAACAGTTGTTATAAATTCCTGTACCCAGCCACAATGTTTTGAGGCACCCCCCCGCCCCCCGCAACCTGTTAATTTCTGATTTCTGCCTTTGGTCTGACATCAGCTTGTTGTGTATTGTGTTACCCTGGATCCTTCAGGAGGCGGGCTGAAGTCAGTGACTTAGAACAGTATGGCCATTGGGAGGCATTGTTATAAAGTGGTAGTGGGTTTTCAGAGGCTTGCCGCATTACTGAGGCTGAAGTTAATTTAGTCCATGGGGCCAGAATTCATCCAGTGGGAAGTGAGCTCTGTGGCCAAATGAGGGAGATTTATTAATGGTCTTTAACAGGATTATCCAAGCCTGTCTACATTCCCACCAGTAAATGTTTTCTCCCCATTTTACAGCAGGTCAGGGCCAGGGCAGCAGCGGCATTGGAATCAGCAGGCACAGGGCGGGAAAACACGTATTCTTTAGCTATGTCTGGAGAGAGGGATGCAGATGGAGCCTCCTCCGTTTCTGGCCAGAAGATCCCCCTGAAGAGGCCGCCCAGTGCCAGCCAGCGCCAGAGCACCGAGGGGGACCGCAAGGCTATCAACCTGCAGGTGAAGCTTGAGATGTTGTGGCGCTTCGAAGCCGGAGAGAAGCTTAGCAGAATCGGGAAGGTGTTGGGGCTGTCCACCTCCACTGTGGCTGCCATTTGTGACAACAAGGAGAAGATCCAAGCGAGTTCCCAGGCGGCCACCAGAGTGACGCGCAGCCGCAGCCTGGTGGTGGAGAACATGGAGCGGCTGCTAAGCGTGTGGATCGAGGACCAGAACCAGCGCAATGTGCCCATCAGTGTCATCCTCATCCAGGAGAAGCCTCGCAGCCTGTCTGAGGACCTCAAGTGGGAGCAGGGTGAGGGTGCCCAATCGGAGACCTTCGGGGCTAGTTGAGGGTGGTTCACGTGGTTCAAGGCACGCCACAGCCTGCCTGGCCTTGGGGTGGGTGTCAAGGCTGTGGGCACAACTGTGGCAGCTGTGCGCAGGTGCCCCGCCCTTCTGCGGAGAGTGATCCAGCAGGGCGGGTACACACCCCGGCTGGTGTTCAACGTGGATGAGACTGGACTTTTCTGGAAGCGACTGCCTGCCAGGATGCTCCTTTCCCTGGAGGAGAAGTCAGCCCTGGGGTGCAAAGCTGCCCGAGACCTCCTGACGCTGCGGCTTGGTGGCAGTGCGGCTGGCGGCTTCAAGGTGAGGCCGCTGCTGTTGTTGCTGCTGCTCCTCGGAGAACCTGCATGCCCTCAAGGGCTGCTCCAGGCCCAACCTGCCCGTGGTGTGGCGTTCACACAAGAAAGCCTGGGTGACCACGAGCATCCTCCAGGAGTGGTTTGTGCACTTCTGCCCAGCTGTGGAGAGGGACTGTGCCCGGTACGGCCTCCCGTACAAAGCCCTGCTCATCCTGGACCGTGCCCCTGGCCACCCTGGGAACCTGGATGACCTCTCGGACCACGTGCGTGTGCTGTACCTGCCCAAGAAAACCATGGCCCTCGTCCAGCCCATGAACCAGGGCGTTGTTGCCACCTTCAAGGCCTTCTACCCACGGACGGTCTTCCGCCTGTTGGCGTTGAGGGTGGGAGGTAGGGACCAGCAGTCAGTGGTCCTTGACTTCTGGCGAGACTACAGCATTCTTGACACCGCCTACAACATCTCTGAGTCCTGGGAGGAGGTCCCACCAGCTACCCTGAATGGGGGGTGGAGGAAGCTGTGGCGCGAGGGCATCCAGCAGGATGCCAACAGGCTGCATGTAGCAACTCTCCCGCAGATCCTGCAGGACATCCTGGCACTGGCCCATGGTGTGGGTTGTAGAGAGGTGACCGAGGCAGATGTGTGGAGCTGCTGCAGAGCCCCGGGCGGGCTCTCCAATGAAGAGCCGATGGGACTGGAGAGGGGCATGCGGCTGCAGAGGAGGGTGAGGACGGCTCGCCCAGCTCACCGCCAGACACCGGGCCATGGCTTTGGCACACTGTGATGCTGGCCTGCAGATCATCAGTGACGGTGACCCCAACCTGGAGCGCAGCCTCAGAGTCTGCCGGGCCATAGACAACATAGTCAGCTGCTATCGGGAGGTTTTCAAGGAGAAGAGAGGCCCCAAGTAGTGGTGGTGGTGCTGGTGGCAGGGGCTTGGGAGCTCCAGGCACACAGGACTCTGTCAGGGAGAGGGCTTCCTCATGACTCCCTTTGTTCATGTTGAAGTTGCAATGGCCTGAATTTTTCCATTTCATTATATTAATTCTCCAAATGATTTTTATCAGCAAATAATTTCTTATCCCAAGTGAACTTCTCAAATACATGGTTTTAAAAGCCTTGATGAATTCTCAAGTGTGATTTGTGTGTGTGTGTGTCCTGGGCCCTTTGGAGGAAAGCGTACCAAGTTTCTTAATGGAAGTCTTTGACAAAGCCCGGCTCACTGTGCAGCATGCCCAGCAGTGTTCCTGTGCTTGTGAGCTCTCCCTCTGTTTAGTGTGGGACTCTTGGAGCTGTGTGGACATTCAGTCAGGAGAGGGGTTTTGCTTGGTTTCTGGTCATCTCATCTCTCAGCTGGGCTTTAGGCCCTGCAGACAGAAAAGGCTGACCCCAGATGAGCCTCCAAAGAGACCCAGTGATATGGAGAATAGGTTTGGGTGGGAGGAGTGCCTGGCCACACACCTCCGCGCTCTGTTCCTCTGGGGCCTTGGGTGCTAATCGTCAACCTGTCCTGTTCTCTGGAATGGTGTTGGGTCCCCACTGACTGGCTAGGGAGAGAGGAGAGACTTCAACCCCTGGTGGGTGAGCTTGGGAGACAGCATACTCACCAGGCCTCCCAGCCCCTAGCAAGGGGCATCCTCATGGCTGCAGGTTTCTCTTGGCCAAAACTGGATGCTAATTCCTTTCTTCTCGTCTCCTCCCCTGCTCTCTCTGCCTTGCACCCCCTCTGTTTACTGGTTTCCATTTGACTTCTGCCATGCCCCTTTGACTTCTCCCTGTGGACACGGCTTATTCCAGACAGGGGTGGCATTTGGAGAAAGGCCCCGGATCCCATGAGGGAAGACTGGGGGCCACCCAGTGCCCTGCAGAAGGCAGCCTTCGGGGATGTGACCTGTTTGGGTAAGGATGTGGATTTTGGGGAGCAGGTTGGCCTTATTGCCGGACACATAGGCCTTCAGGTGAGTGGTCTGTTTCCAGCCATGGATTCCTGCTGCAGAAAGCCTTCCCCTGAGCCTACCCTCTTTCCATAGGAGTGGGGAGAGGGAGGGCTAGCTTAGGGGATTGGTTATTGCTTAAATTTGACCTGAAGGTTTTGCTTTGGGGCCAAGATGCCCACACATCTCCCATCTGCCTTCTTTTTTTTTTTTTTTTTTTTTTTAATGTTTTATTTATTTATTCATGAGAGTCAGAGAGAGAGAGAGAGAGGCAGAGGCAGAGGGAGAAGCAGGCTCCCCGCCTAGCAGGGAGCCCGATGCGGGACTCGATCCCAGGACCCTGGGATCATGACCCGAGCCGAAGGCAGACGCTTAACCATCTGAGCCACCCAGGCGCCCCTCCCATCTGCCTTCTGTACACACCTGCGCACACCTGGCTGAGATATGCCCAGACTTGACCTCAAATTACATGCAGGAAATGAGTACTACCTGCTGGCTGGACCTCTTGCACCCGAGCAGGCAACTCTTCTGCCCTAGTGGTGGGGCCAGCTCTGGGATCTCCTGGGAGTGGCCACCGTGGGTGTATCTTGGGATCCCAGGGTCGCTGGTCAGCTTCTCCCATTTGGGTGCCTGCACCACTTGATGTAGAATCAGAGTCGGATCAGAGCCTGACTTTAAACACCCTTGGGGACATTAATCAGATAAGGGAAGAGTCACTTGTTATTAGTTGGCCATGGGGCATGTGGCCCATCTCCATTTAGGAGTCCAAGCCCGCTGGTCAGTGAGTGCCCAGCTGCCCTGGCAGGGGGACCTGGGTGAGTGTTTTCAGTAAACTGTACCTGCGCTAGTTTCCAGCCGGTACAGCTCCTCACCTTTGTCTCAGTTCCCAGCTGCATCCAGGGAGGATCTTGGGTGTGATGCCAAACAACAGTTTTATCACTGTTTTAACCTTTTACTGTCTAAAAAGAGAGAAGACAATTCCATGTATTTTGAGTGACAAGTACAGCGAGCTAGTCGAACAAGTGAAACATACCAAACCAGAAAAGAGGAATCTACCCTCTCTCTCTGCCAACTGAAGCGATTTCTCATTTGCCTTGGGAATGAGGAAATGCTGATTGTCCCCCTGTCAGAAGGCAACTCGAGCTTTTGCTACTATGTCAAAAATGATCACATGTAGGATGTGCTGCATGAGCCCATGTTAGCATTGTGCAGGGAGCCTAGGATGCTGGCAGAGCTGAAGAGATACAAGAATGTGATGCAGGAAGCCATACTCCTGTGCTTGAAGCTGTGCAAACCCTGCCAGCGTTAAGTTGCATCCTGTGGAGAAAGGTATGTTGTTGAAGACTGATGTTTGTGGAGACGAGGAGCTGGTGCCAGGTGGACCGTATTGACATGCAGTCTCAGGCTGATGGACCATTCAAATTCATCATGGTCTACCGGGGTCACACCCCCAAATTTGTCTAGTAGAGGCCTCTGGCCAGCAAAAGTGCTATGGACGTGGCCAGATGTCTGCTAGGTATATTCTGTATCTTTTTTTTTTTTTTTAAGATTTTATTTACTTTAGAGAGAGAGAGCATGTGAGACAGGGGAGGGGCAGAGGGGGAGAGAGAGAGAGAGAAGCAGACTTCCCGCTGAGCGCGGAGCCCTATGCAGGGCTCAATCTCACAGCCCTGAGATCATGACCTGAACTGAAACCAAGAGCAGATGCTTAACCAATGAGCCACCCAGGCACCCCACATCTTCTGCATCTTTGGGGCCCTTTCTAGTCTCTAGTGTGAAATGGAAGATACTTTGCAAATGAGATAAATGGTGTGTTGAAAGGCACGTGGAGTGGCTTACTGATTGTGACCAGGAAGCAACATCTGAGCCAGAGCCCAGGCAGCGTGGAGCAGGGCCACCAAGACATCCAGAACTTTGTGACTTGGTAGAGGAGACCAGCGCATGGACCTTGGGGCTGCACTTTGTCCAAATGATGAAGAACAGAATTTTGTTATTTTAGTTATTTTTTTGTTTTTAAAGATTTTATTATTTTTATTTTTTAAAGATTTTATTTATTTGACAGAGAGAGCAAGAGAGAAGCAGAGGGAGAGGGAGAAGCAGACTCCCTGCTGAGCAGGGAGCCTGATGCGGGGCTCGATCCCCGGACCCTTGGATAATGACCTGAGCTGAAGGCAGTTGCTTAACCAAATGAGCCACCCAGGTATCCCTAGTGTTTGGTTTCTACCTTCTTGCTTTTCAAAAATATCTGTTGGTATTCCAAGAAATGATTGGAAAATGCTAACTCAGGCAAAGGTTTTCTTTTTTTGGTTGTTTAAATTTTTATTTAAATTCCAGTTAGTTAGGAGTGCCTGGGTGTCTCAGTCAGTTGAGTGTCCAACTCTTGATTTCTGCTCAGGTCATGATCTCGGGGTCGTGAGACCCAGCCCGCTCTGCACTGAGTGTGGAGCCTGCTTAAGATTCTCTCTCTCCTTCTCCCTCTGACCCTTGCCTCCCATCCTCCTGAATCACTGAATTCTACTCCAGAAACCAATAATGCTCTGTATGTTAACTACCTAAAATTTAAATAATAAAAAAGCCATAACTTAAAAATACATAGGAAGCCAATAAACATCTTTACTAAACATGACACTTTGATTGACCTAAATAAAACTAAATCTAAACTTCAAAAAATAATAAATTCCAGTTAGTTAACATACAGTGTAATATTAGTTATTAATTTCAGGTGTACAATATAGTGATTCAGTACTTCCATACAATGCCCGGGGCTCATCACAGGTGCACTTCTTAATCCCCAATCATCAGTTTGTTCTGTATGGTTAAGAGTCTGGTTCTTGGATTACCTCTCTCTCTTTTTTCCCCCCTTGCTCATTTGTTTTGTTTCTTAAATTGCACATATGAGTGAAATCATATGGTATTTGTCTTTCTCTGACTGACTTAATTCACTTAGCATAATACTCTCTAGCTCCATCCATGTCCTTGAAAATGGCAAGATTTCATTCTTTTTTTTTTTTTTTAAAGATTTTATTTATTTGACACAGAGAGAGACAGTGAGAGAGGGAACACAAGCAGGGGGAGTGAGAGAGGGAGAAGCAGATTCCTGGCTGAGCAGGGAGCCTGATGCGGGGCTCGATCCCAGGACCCTGGGATCATGACCTGAGCTGAAGGCAGACACTTAATGACTGAGCCACCCAGGTGCCCTGAGATTTCATTCTTTTTAATGGCTGAGTAATATTACATTGTATTTAGATACCATATCTTCTTTATCCATTCATCTGTTGATGGACATCTGGGCGGTTTCCATAATTTGGCTATTGCAGATAATGCTAAAATAAACATCAGGGTGCATGTATCCCTTTGGATTGGTATTTTTGTATTCTTTGGGTAAATACCTAGTAGTGCAATTGCTGAATCTTAGGGTAGCTCTATTTTTAACTTTCTGAGGAACCTCCATATGTTTTCCAGAGTGGGTTCCTATTGGAGCACAATGTTGTATCAGCCCAAACAAATATTAGACTATACCTGAAAACCTTTTCTTTCCCTGGAATATTAGACTATACCTGAAAACCTTTTCTTCCCCTGGAGGAAGCATGCAAGATGGAGGTTTGAAGATGGATCCATTAAAATGTAGAATTCAGGGCGCCTGGGTAGCTCAATTGGTTGAGCAACTGACTTTTTTTTTTAAGATTTATTTGAGAGAGAGAGCACGCCCGGGAGGGGCAGAGGGAGAGGGAGAGAGAGAGAGAGAGAGAGAAAGCTAAGCAGACTCCCTGATGAGCACGGAGCCCAACACAAGGCTCCATCTCATGAGCCTGAGATCAAGACCTGAGCCAAAATCAAGAGTCAGATGCTTATCTAACTGTGCCATCCAGGCACCCTGAGCAAATGACATTAAATCATTAATCAGAGAGTGGGGAGACTGGGCTGCTGCCCCCAAAGCCATTGGATATTCCTTTTTCAAAAGCGAAAGGTCTAGGTTACAGGGAGGGAGATATTGGCTCCTGTGAATCAGGCTCTAGTTGGGGCTTGGGCCCTGGGATTGGGAAAAGGGAATGGGGCAGACTTTATAAGCATATGCTAGGTATCCGATAGTCCTGTAGAATTTAGTGAAGAAACCTCATACAGTTTTTAATTTTTATATAAACTAACTCAGACCCAAGCTACAAGGTTGGAATTTTGGTTGTTGGGTTGGGTTTTGTTTTTTTTTTTAAGTACCCCGCCTGTATAATTGCATCTGAATTCCTTCCTCTCCCCGCACCACCCACCTCCCTCCCCCCATGTTTTTATTTTGGGTTGGTTTACACTTGTACATATTCAATTTCCAGTTTTTCCTTTTTATAGTCTTCTCCCTTCACCTCCAGGACCTCCCCCTTTTTAAAAAACAAATTGCTGACAAGTGTGAATGCCGTGAAGACTTTATTTTGTGTTGTGTGTATCCTGTACAGCAAGGTTGGTGCTTCGTAACAACGGATGAAATGATTCCCTTTTTTAAAGCGCCCCCTCTCTCTCCACCCCCAGCGCTCTGTCCTTGGCATGTTTTGTATCAGCGATCATTCTGAACTATACATAATTTATGTTGCAAGAGGCAAAGGGCAAGTTTTGGATTTTGCTTCTTTCAAGTTTGTTTTTAAATGACAAATTAAAAAAGAACATTTTAAATACAAAAAAAACCCCACCTCTCTGCTCTTTTTCTTTCTCAGATGGATAGATAAAATCTTTTTAAAAAACGGAAGTGCAGGGATGGGAAAGCATTTATTTTTTTATTTTATTTTTTTAAAAAATATTTTATTTATTTATTTGACACAGAGAGAGAGATAGCAAGAGCAGGAGCACAAGCGGGGGGAGTGGGAGAGGGAGAAGCAGGCTTCCCACCAAGCAGGGAGCCCGATGTGGGGCTCGATGTGGGGCTCCATCCCAGGACACTGGGATCATGACCTGAGCCAAAGGCAGATGCTTAATGACTGAGCCACCCAGGTGCCCCGATGGGAAAGCATTTAACATGCAAATGGAAGTAAAAAGAAAGCTGGGGTAGCAATACTTCTATCAGACAAAAAAAGACTATTGGTAAAGTACTTCTATCAGACAAAAAAGACATTTATTTATTTATTTATTTATTTATTTATTGGTAAAGTAGGTCCCAATGTGGGCCTTGAACTCATGACCCTGAGATCAAGACCTGAGCTAAAATCAAGAGTTGGCACTTAACCCACTGAGCCACCCAGGCACCCCTAAACAAAATAGACTTTAAAAAAAGACTGTAGTCTCTTCAATAAATGGTGCTGGGAAAATTGGACAGCCACATGCAGAAAAATGAAGCTCGACCATTCTCTAACACCATACACAAAGATAAACTCAAAATGGATGAAAGACCTCAATGTGAGACAGGAATCTATCAAAATCCTAGAGGAGAACATAGGCAGTAACCTCTGTGACATCAGCCAAAGCAACTTCTTTCAAGATACATCTCCAAAGGCTAGTGAAACGAAAGCAAAAATGAACTTTTGGGACTTCATCAAGATAAAAAGCTTCTACACAGCAAAGGAAACAGTCAACAAAACAAAGAGGCAACCCACAGAATGGGAGAAGATATTTGCAAATGACACTACTGATAAAGGGCTGGTATCCAAGATCTATAAAGAACTTCTCAAACTCAACTCCCAAAAGACAAATAATCAACTCAAAAAATGGGCAGAAGACAGGAACAGACACTTCTCCGAAGAAGACATACAAATGACTAACAGACACATGAAAAAATGTTCATCATCATTAACCCATCAGGGAAATTCAAATCAAAACCATATTGAGATACCACCTTACACCAGTTAGAATGGCAAAAATTGACAAGACAAGAAACAACAAATGTTGGAGAGGTTGTGGAGAAAGGGGAACCCTCTTACACTGTTGGTGGGAATGCAAGTTGGTACAGCCACTTTGGAAAACAGTGTGGAGGTGCCTCAAAAAATTAAAAGTAGAGGGGCGCCTGGGTGGCTCAGTCATTAAGCATCTGCCTTCGGCTCAGGTCATGATCCCAGGGTCCTGAGATCGAGCCCCGCATTGGGCTCCCTGCTCAGCGGGAAGCCTGCTTCTCCCTCTCCCACTCCCCCTGCTTGTGTTCCCTCTCTCACTGTGTCTCTCTCTGTCAAATAAATAAATAAAATCTTAAAAAAAATTAAAAATAGAGCTACCCTATGACCCAGCAATTGCACTAGTGGGTATTTACCCCAAAGACACAGATGTAGTGAAAAGAAGGGCCATATGCACTCCAATGTTCATAGCAGCAGTGTCCGCAATAGCCAAACTGTGGAAAGAGCCAAGATGCCCTTCAATAGACGAATGGATAAAGAAGATGTGGTCCCTATATACAATGGAATACTACTCAGCCTTCAGAAAGGATGAATACCCAACTTTTGCATCAACATGGATGGGACTGGAGGAGATTATGCTAAGTGAAATAAGTCAAGCAGAGAAAGTCAATTATCATATGATTTTACTTATTTGTGGAACATAAGGAATAGCATGGAGGACATTAGGAGAAGGAAGGGAAAAATGAAGGGGGGAAATCGGAGGGAGAGATGAACCATGAGAGACTATGGACTCTGAGAAACAATCTGAGGCTTTTAGAGGGGAGGGGGGTGGGGGAATGGGTTAGCCTGGTGATGGGTATTAAGGAGGGCACATACAGCATGGAGCACTGGGTGTTATATGAAAACAATGAATCGTGGATCACTACATAAAAAACTAATGATGTGTTGTATGGTGACTAACATAACATAAAAAAAAAAAAAGAATAGGCACTTCCTTAACTTACTTAATACCAGGTTAGTGACTGAAGGGGCCAATGATACTATAAATAAAGTGGCACAGCTGGGATTACTTCTTTTTTTTTTTTATTTATTTTTATTTTTTTAAAAATAAAATAGACGCTTAACAACTGAGCCACCCAGGCGCCCCAGCTGGGATTACTTCTTAAGATAGAACTGCATGATTCCTTCTAATTCTCTTTTTCTTTATGAAGTGGAGATAATTCTGGAAGTTCTCAAAAAATAAACACACCTCTAAGTTCCTTAAAAAAAAAAAAAAAAGACTAACATGAGACAAAGAAGGGCACTATATAATCATAAAGGGAACAGTCCAACAAGAATATATAATTGCAGGGGCGCCTGGATGGCTCAGTTGTTAAGCGTCTGCCTTTGGCTCAGGTCATGATCCCAGGTTCCTGGGATCGAGCCCCTCATTGGGTTCCTTGCTCCGTGGGAAGCCTGCTTCTCCCTCTCCCACTCCCACTCCCCTTGCTTGTGTTCCCTCTCTCACTGTGTCGCTCTCTCTCAAATAAATAAAATCTTTTTTAAAAAAGAATATGTAACAATTGCAAATATTTATGCACCCAACATGGGAGCACCCAGATACGTAAAGCAGATAATAACAAACATAAAGGAAGTAAGCAATAGTAATATGGTAATAGTAGGTGACTTTAACACCCCAGTTACAGCAATGGATAGATCATACAAACAAAATCAACAAGGAAACAGTGGCTTTGACACATAGGTACAGATGGATCTAACATATATTCAGAACACTGCATCCTGAAACAGTGGAATACACAATTGTTTCAACTGCACATGGAACACTCTCCAGAATAGATCACGTTAGGCCTCAAAACAAGTCTCAAGAAATTAAAAAAGACTGAAGTCATAGCATGCATCTTTTCTGATCACAACACTATGAAAGTAGAAAACAACCACAAGAAAAAATCCAGGAAGAACACAAATACATGGAGGTTAAGGAACATGCTACTGAACAATGAATGGGTCAACCAAGAAATCAAAGAGGAAATAAAAAATATATGAGGACAAATGAAAATGAAAATGAAAACACAACAGTCCCAAATCTTTGGGATGCAGTAGAACTGTCCTAAGAGGGAATTTTATAGCAAATACAGGCCTACCTCAAGAAGCAAGAAAAAATCTCAAATAAACAACCTAACCTTACACCTAAAGGAGCAAGAAAAAGAATAACAAAACCCCAATCTGGTAGAAGGAAGGAAATAATAAAGATTAGAGCAGAAATAAATAGAAACTAAAAAAGAATAGAACAGATCAATTAAACCAGGAGCTGGTTCTTTGAAAAGATAAAAAAAATTGATAAACCTCTAGTCAGACTCATCCAAAGAAAGGAGGGGGGGGTCTCAAATAAACAAAATCAGAGAGGAGAAATAGCAACCAACACCACAGAAATACAAAGGATTATAAAAGAATATTATGAAAAATTACATGCCAACAAATTGGACAACCTAGAAGAAATGGATAAGTTTCTAGAAACATATAACCTCCCAAAACTGAATCAGGAAGAAATAGAAAATTCAAACAGACTTATTACCAGCAAGAAATTGAATCAGTAACAGCAATAATAATAATAAAAAAAACTCCCAACAAACAAAATTCCAGGACCAGATGGCTTCACAGGTGAATTCTACCAAACATTTAAAGAAGAGTTAATACCTATTATTCTCAAAGTACTTCAAAAAATAGGAGAGGAAGGAAAGCTTCCAAATTCATTCTACAAGGCCAGACTTACTCTGGTACTAAAGGCAGTTAAAGACACTACAGAGAGAGAGAACAACAGGCCAATATCTCTGATGAACATAGATGCAAAAATCCTCAACAAAATATTAGCAAACCAAATCCAACAATACCTTAAATCATTCACCATTATCAAGAGGGATTTATTCCTGGGATGCAAGAGTAGTTCAATATTTGCAAATCAATTAACATGATACATCACATCAAGAGAAAGGATAAAAACCATTTGATCATATCAATAGATGCAGAAAAAGCATTTGACAAAGCACAACATCCATTCATGATTAAAAAAAAAAACCCTCAACAAAGTAGGTTTAGAAGGAATATACCTCAACATAATAAAGGCCATATATGAAAAACCCCACAGCTAATATACTCAATGGTGAAAAACTGAGAGCCTTTCCCCTAACATCAGGAACAAGTCAAGGATGTCCATCATCACTTTTAGCCAATACAGTACTGGAAGTCCTAGCAATCAGACAAGAAAAAGAAATAAAAGGTATCCAAACTGATAAGGAAGAAGTAAAACTTTCACTATTTGCAAATGACATGATACTATATATAGAAAACCCTAAAGACTCCACCAAAAAACTACTAGAACTGATAAATGAATTCCATAAAGGTTGCAGGATACAAAATCAATATACAGAATCTTGTTGCATTTCTATACACTAATAATGAAAACGCAAAAAGAGAAATTAAGAAAACAGTCCCACTTACAATTACATTAAAAATAATAACATACCTAGGAATAAACTTAAAGAAGTGAAAGACCTGTAGTCTGAAAACTATAAAGCACTGATGAAAGAAATTGAAGATGACACGAACAAATGGCAAGATATTCCATGCTCATGGATCGGGAGAACAAATACTGTTAAAATGTCCATACTACCCAAATAAAAGATTTAATTCAATCCCTATCAAAATACCAACAACATTTTTCACAGAACTAGAACAAATAATCCTGAATGTTGTATGGAGCCACAAAAGATCCCAAATAGCTAAAGCAATCTAGAAAAAGAACAAGCTACATGCAGAAGAATGAAACTGGACCATTTCCTTACACCATACACAAATAGACTCAGAATGGATGAAAGACCTAAATGTGAGACAGGAATCCATCAAAATCCTTGAGGAGAACACAGGCAGCACCTCTGTGACCTCGGCCACAGCAATGTCTTGCTAGGTACATCTCCAGAGGCAAGGGAAACAAAGGCAACAATGAACTATTGGGACTTCATCAAGATAAAAAGCTTTTGCACAGCAAAAGAAACAGTCAACAAAACCAAAAGACAACTGATAGAATGGGAGAAGATATTTGCAGATGTCTTATCACATAAAGCGCTAGTATTCAAATTCTATAAAGAACTTACCAAACTCAACACCCAAAGAACAAATAATCCAATCAAGAAATGGGCAGAAGGCGGGCGCCTGGGTGGCTCAGTCGTTAAGCGTCTGCCTTCGGCTCAGGTCATGATCCCAGGGTCCTGGGATCGAGTCCCACATCGGGCTCCCTGCTCGGCGGGAAGCCTGCTTCTCCCTCTCCCACTCCCCCTGCTTGTGTTCCTGCTCTCGCTATCTCTCTCTCTGTCAAATAAATAAATAAAATCTTTAAAAAAAAAAAAAAAAAAAAAGAAATGGGCAGAAGGCATGAACAGAAATTTCTCCAAGGAAGACATCCAAATGGCCAACAGACACATGAAAAAGTGCTCAACATTGCTCGGCACCAGGGAAATCCAAATCAAAACCTCAATGAGATACGACCTCACACCAGTCAGAATGGCTAAAATTAACAAGTCAGGAAATGACAGATGTTGGCGAGGATGTGGAGAAAGGGGAACCCTCTTACACTCTTGGTGGGAATGCAAGCTGGTGCAGCCACTCTGGAAAACAGTATGGAGATTCCTCAAAAAGTTGAAAATAGAACTACCCTATGACCCAACAATTGCACTACTGAGTATTCACCCCAACGATAAAAAGGTAGTGATCTGAAGGGGCACCTGCACTCCAATGTTTATAAGCAGCAATGTCCACAATAGCCAAACTATGGAAAGAGCCCAGATGTCCTTCGACAGATGAATGGATAGAGAAGATGTATATGAAATCTTGCCATTTGCAATGACATGGATGGAACTAGAGGGTGTAATGCTAAGTGAAATAAGTCAATCAGAGAAAGACAATTGTCATATGATCTCACTCATATGTGGAATTTGAGAAACAAGGCAGAGGATCATAGGGGAAGAGAGGAAAAATAAAACAAGATGAAATCAGAGAGGGAGACAAACCATAAGAGACTCTTTTTTTTTTTTTTAAGATTTTATTTTTGAGTAATCTCTACAGCCAATGCGGGGCTCGAACTCATAGGACACAAACTGAGGGTTGCTGGAGGGGACGAGGGTGAGGGGATGGGGTAACTGGGTGATGGCCATTAAGGAGGGCACGTGATGTAATGAGCACTGGGTATTATATAAGACTGATGAATCACTGACCTCTACCTCTGAAACTAATAATAATTAAAAAAAAGAAAAAGAAGAATAAAACTGGAGGTATCACAATTCCAGAATTCAAGAAATACTACAGGGTGCCTGGGTGGCTCAGTTGGTTAAGCGACTGCCTTCGGCTCAGGTCATGATCCTGGAGTCCCTGGATCGAGTCCCGCATCGGGCTCCCTGCTCGGCAGGGAGTCTGCTTCTCCCTCTGACCCTCCCCCCTCTCATGTGCTTGCTCTCTCTCATTCTCTCTCTCTCAAATAAATAAATAAAAAAATCTTAAAAAAAAATACTACAAAGCTGTACTAATCAAAAGAGTATGGTATTGGTACAGAAATAGACACATAGATTAATGGAACAGAATAGAGAGCCTAGAAATAAACCCACAATTATATGGTCAATTAATCTTCAACAAAGGAGGCAAGAATATGCAACGGGGAGAAGAGAGTCTCTTCAACAAATGATGGGGAAACTGGACAGCTACATGCAAAGGAGTGAAACTGGACTTTCTTACACCATACACAAAAATAAACTTAAAATGGACTAAAGACCTAAACATGAGACCTGAAACCATAAAAATCCTAGAAGAGAGCACAGGCAGTGATTTCTCTGATATCAGCCATAACAACATTTTTCTAGCTATGTCTCCTGAGGCAAGGGGAACAAAAGCAAAAATAAACTATTGGGACTATAGCAAAATAAAAAGCTTCTGCACAGCGAAGGAAACAATCAACAAAACTAAAAGACACCCTACTGAATGGGAAATGATATTTGCCAATGACATATCTGATAATATCCAAAATACATAAAGAACTTATACAACTCAACACCAAAAAAACCCTCTAATCATCCAACTGAAAATGGGCAGAAGACATGAAAAGACATTTCTCTAAAGAAGACATATAGATGGCCAACAGACACATGAAAAGATGCTCAACATCACTGATCATCAGGGAAATGCAAATAGAAACCACAATGAGATACCACCTCACACCTGTCAAAATAGCTAAAATAATAAAACATGAGAAACAAGTGTTTGTGAGCACGTGGAGAGAGGGGAACCCTCTTGCACTGTTGGTGGGAATGCAAACAGGGAGAGGGAAAAGCAGACTCCCCGCTGGGCAGGGAGCCTAACATGGGGCTCGATCCCAGGACCCCAAGATCATGACCTGAGCCAAAGGCAGACACTTAACCAACTGAGCCACCCAGGCGCCCCTTCCATCACTTTGTTTTCAATCTGCATGTGTCTTTAGGTCTGAAATGAGTCTCTTTAGGTAGCATATAGATGGGCCTTGCTTTTTTTTATTCATTCCATCACCCTATGTATTGAGTCACTACATTATACACCTGAGATTAATATTACACTGTATGTTAACTAAATGGAATTTAAATAAAAACTTAAAAAAATAAAATATTTGCTGTAATTCGATCGTGTGTGGGAACCAGAGAAAGCATATGTAATACAAAATAAATATGCCCCCACCAATTGGAGTTCAGCCACAGGAAAATAAATCCAACTCAAGAAGTTAGTATAAGATGAGAAAATTAAACGAAGTTAAAGTAGAAAGACAGGGCGCCTGGGTGGCTGAGTCGTTAAGCGTCTGCCTTTGGCTCAGGTCATGGTCCCAGGGTCCTGGGATCGAGCCCCGCGTCGGGCTCCCTGCTCCGCGGGAAGCCTGCTTCTCCCTCTCCCACTCCCCCTGCTTGTGTTCCCTCTCTCACTGTCTCTCTCTGTCAAATAAATAAATAAATAAAATCTTTTAAAAAAAAGTAGAAAGAAAAGAGTAATAAGCATGAAGAATTAATAAAACAGGGAAAAATTTATAATAGAGGATTAACAAAGGCAAAACTTGGCTCTTTGAAGAAACAAAATTTACAAACCTCTGTTGAGACTGCTGTAGACATAGAAAAGATGAGAGTCTATAATTTTGTGCATAATGATTTTAGTGCTATGAGCTCCTATGAGAGAGAAGGTTATAGTTAGGGTCAGAGGATACTTCCCTCGGGAAGTGATGTTTATGATGACATGGAAGGAGGATTGTGTGAGCAAGTGAGTGTTATTTTTTTTTTTGTGTGTGAAAGTACATGTGTGTGTATGTGGTGGTAACCACGCAGACAAAGTTCTTGGGGTGGAGAAGATCCTGAGTCCACTGGAAGAAGGGCAAGAAGGGCAGTGTAGCCGAGAACACAGGGTGTGAGGGATCCAGGTGAACCTGGTAGGACATGGCTGGTGTAGGGGAGGGCCCTGGGCTGCCAGAGTTGTGAGAAGGCCCAGCAGAGGCTGTGGCTGCTGACATGTGGGAGGGAGGGAGGTTAGCATCTGGGTCTCCAGAGCGCCCACCAAGTCTCCATACTCTGGCCCCACCAGCTGCAGGACTCACTCTGCAGGCTGCCCATGTAGTCCTATGATGACCCCAAGGTCTCCTTCAGACCTGGGCTATAGCCTCTCCCCTAGCAATTTGTCTAGAGGAAGGTTCTGCCCAGAGGTATTCTAATGCTGATTTGTTTGGCCCTGTCAATGGCTAGTGTTTTCTACATGCCGTAAGTGGTGGATAAAACAGATGGTCTCTCTCTCTCTTTTTTTTTAAAAGAGATTTTATTTATTTATTTGTCAGAGAGAGAGAGGGGGAGAGCGAGCACAAGCAGGGGCAGCGGCAGGTAGAGTGAGAAACAGGCTCCCCGCTGAGCAGGGAGCCCGACGTGGGGCTCAATCTTAGGACTCCGGGATCATGACCTGAGCTGAAAGCAGACACTTCACCGACTGAGCCACCCAGGAGCCCCAACTGATGACCTCTTCATCCCCGGATATTCCAGTGAGTGAAACAGACAGTAAACTAACCTAATCTGACCTGGAAGGAGCCAGCTCTGTGTCATCACAAAACGGAAAGAAAGCCCAGCCTGGCTGGAGGGGTCAGGCCTCAGGAGCACTGGCTTGTGCCCTCACTGCTCACCTGGATCCTATGGATAGCTGCCTCCTCCGGCCACAGCCCCTCCCTGGGCTCCAGTCAGGAGATCGACTCCAGTGAGGGCATGAAGAACCTTGTATATGGGGAAGTATATGCTGAGTGGTGGGTGGCGTCCCTGGTGTCAGCCCCGTCACCAATCACATGGACAGTTTGAGTGTTACTCGCCACTTACACCCTAAAGATGCCTCTGTGGTGTCCGTCCTGGCCAGACTTACCTCACGCCCTCCCCGACCTTCCCAGGGCTGGACCCGAGTTCATTCTGCTGGGAGTGTGAGTACCCATATCTGTGGCCAGATGTCACCTGAGTGGCCCAGCACACAACACCCCTGGGTTGCCTCCTGGGCCTTTCCGCCATCTTCCCCTCCCCTGATGCCCTGGCTCCCTCTTGCTTCTTGGTATCATGTGTCAACCATTCGAGAGCAGGGGCCAATTCTCTGTGGCCCAAAGGCACTGTCCACTTGTATGGCCTGGTTCTGGGCTCTTCCTCGCTCCATATATCATGCTCACATGAGTGAACCTGCGGAGAGGTGTCTCCAAGTGTCCTGCTGAGCTTGCCTGTAAAAACGAGACTGACACTGGCAACTTGGAGGTGACTAGTGATGAGAGCTTTGGGGCACTACTGATGAGCAGAAGGGAGGACTGCAGGCAGGGGAGGAGTGTCTCCGAGCAACTGCCATGAAACTGCTGTGCAGGCTCAGCTCTGGGTGGAGTGGCGGAGTAGTCAGCTGGGCTCTACTGCAATGACCATGTGGCTCTGGATCCAACTTGGTCTCCTTCTGTGTCCTATTTCTTCACTCATTCTGTACCTGGCCACAGGGCCACCTTGCTGCTGTCTGCACAGACCTTTCCTGTTGGCTCAAGTCACCTCCTCCAGGAAGCCTTCCCTCAAGGTTCATCTTTGATATGTGACATTCCCCCCCATCCCCCCACCAACCTGCCCGCCACCCCTGCAGGCTCTGGGAAGACAGGGCTCTTCTCAGTCCTTCATTTATTCCTGAATCCCAGGACCTGGAGCCTGGAAAGACTCCAGAAACACTGACTCATTGAAAGAAGGAAGGCAGAACAGACTCTCTCCCTCCCTTTCTTTTTGGGATTCCAAGGGGTCTGAGACCTAACACCTATTTTCTGGGTGGAGCCCCTGAAGTTTCTCCTGGTTGCTGAAACCCTGAGAGGAGCACAGAGCCTCTGCAGCAGGGCTCAGAATGCCCAGGAATGACACAGACTCTCCTCCAGGTCTGTGCTCATCTAAACAGAGTACCTGTTCCCTTGCCTGCCTCACCCCAGCTTCACCCAGTGGGCACAGACTCCAGAGGGTCTTCAGTATCAACTCGCAGTACAGGGTCCTCTGGGCTAGCTCCAATGCCCCCACTCCTCCTGGGTGACTGTCACGGCCATGTCCTTGAAGGTCACAGACATGCCTGGCTCATGGTGAGGATCCCAGTGGTCCATGTAAGTATGATGCAGCCTCATATGAAGGGTTCCTGAGGGAGCCCAGGGTACGGTCTCTGCTCCTTATTCAAGGGCTCTCCCACAGGGCTGGGCACTGAGGACTCAAAGCCCCACTCTTTGGACATTTGTGACCCTTCTGTTTCCTGGGTGGGACATGGAAGGCATTGACTCACTTGCCAAGGCCATCGGTCCTCAGTGGGATAAAAGGGGCAGAGCTAGGGAGGAGTCAGAGTTTTACCTCTGCTAGGAATTGGGAACAAAAGCCTAGCGGTGCATTATGTCTGTCTTTGCTTCCCCTTCTTTCAGACCTGGCCCATCTCCTGCTTTGACAATGGCCAGGGTAGGCACAGGATGCTATTCAGGTCCAGAGCCTTGGGCCAGTGTAACTTTGGAAGAAAAGGGGGAATCCTGGAGCTTTGCTGCAGATGAGGGAGTTCCAGGTCTGGGTAAAGCTGACAGGGGCCTCAGAGGAGAGCTGAGAGCATTCAGCAGGAGGGCGTGGGCAGGGCCGGCTCCAGGGGTGGCTGTGGGTCTCCCATGTGAGAGTTGTGATGGGTGAGTGCCGTGAGCAGGTTCCTGGCTGAGGACAGGTGAGGCACAGGTGAGAGCTGGCCGAGCACCTTTTTCTCTGCCAGCAGCCTCACCCAACACACACGACCTCATCGTCTGTCCCTGTCACTCCAATTCAGACTCCTCAGAGTTGCCAGGCTGAGATGTTTCTTCGTGCTTCTTTCTTTGCCTGTGTGTGAAGTTTCAAAACTTAGATGATGGAAACGACAGATCATCAGAACATCTGTTACTCTTTTATTTTCTGCTCTTCTTTGAATCAGTGAAGTGAATCAGACCTGCTAGTGGAAGGGGCTATCTGTGCGTTTTTATTTCCTATTCTAATTAAACAATGGGAAAATAATCTTCTGAAATATTTAAGAATCCTTTGTGGGTGTTCATGGTTTTCTCTTCCATGAACCACATTCTGATATTAGAAATTATTTTTTAAAGTGAAACACAGCCTCAGAGCTGTAATGGTGTGCTGGCCTTTGTGAGGGGGAGAAATGGAGATGGAGTGTAGGTTGTTTAGGAGAGTGGTGTATCGTGCTCCCAAAGGAAATCGAGTCCCCTGTTGGCCTCCGCCGAGGGGACTGCTTACCTGGTGGCCCATCCTGGGCTCTGGAAGCTTGACCCCGTGAGTCACTTGCGACTTGAGCTGGGGAATTTATGAAGAAAACAGAAGGAATCCTGGAGGGTGCCTGCATCCTTTGTACTTGGACAACTCCCTGTAGCAAAGGAACTCGTCACCCGTGAGGCGTGTCGGGATCCCTGAGGGTGTGGGCCTCGCTTCACGGGCTGAGGTTGTGTCTTCATCCTTATCTGGACCAGAGCCATGGTGTGTGGCTATGGAGATCCAGACCCTTATGTGACCACATTATTATTATTATTATTATTTTAAGAAAGCAATATAGACCTTGACTTCCAGATACAAATATCAAAAGGAAAAACACAAGGTCAAATATATATATATAATGATTGAACTCATGGCCTCTCTCATTAGTATGGGTAATGTAGAGCTGCCCGTATGAGAAAGATCAAGAAATTATATTTTGATAGAAGTGCACTGTGCACACATAGTGTTTTATTCTATCATTTGCCTTATTTCTCTGAAGGGAAAATAGAGTGGTGACTGGAGCTTGGTTTCCGACTTTAAGGAATGGGAGACAAGTGAATTGAAAGAGCAGTGTTGATGGTGACATGGTGCTCAGTGCCCAGTGAGCGAAGGTTTGAGGCTCGGACTTGGAAGCGTTGGTGTTCAGCGAGGATGTTGTCCGAGTTTCCAGCACGTCGAGTCACTGGCTGGTGTCCCTAATCGGGCAGTTCCTGCCTTTCTAAGGGCGGCTTGGAAGTGGCTTGAGACCCTAGGGCATTTGTGGAGTGGTCTGGATGGGACACCTGTGTGCGCCAGTGTAGACACCCCCCAGGGAATGCCAGAGCTAACGATGAGCACATCTGTGAGGCTGGAGTTTGCTTCTCTGTGAGAAGCATGGAGCTGGAGTGGAAAGAAGTCGCTAGGTCTTATGTCTCACTGTGTGAGCAGGTCTGAGCCTGGCAGGGTAGTCAGATCAGATAGCTGGGAGGTTGTGATGCCGTGGTCGTGGACCGTCGGTCATGATGGGCAGGCCAGCTTGCTCCAGGGACAGGGACTGGGTTCTCCTCCCTGGCCAGCCCTCCTGCTGCAGATGTGAGAAGAGAGTTGCTTCCTGTTTGGTTCTCCAGCCCTCGGCTCAGCAGGGTGGTTGGTGGGAAGCAGCCCACACGCAGCATTATCGATTCTTGCCCAGTGTGCCGCCTGCTTCCTCGGAGGAGGCACAGCGGATGTCCTGTGCCTGGTGTCTGTGAGTTCAGCCGGCAGAAGCACTTCTTCCAGAGCCACACCCCTGAGAAACCCTCTCTCCACGTTCCTGTGCTGTGTGGAAGAGGTCACTTTTCATTTGGAACTGAAATCTCAGCCCCTGCCATTAGGCTCCGAGGCCACATAGGACAGAAGTCTCCATGCAGGTCTAGTTCTGTGTGGGGCGTGATGTGTGAGACTGAGGCCGAACCTGGGTGGCCTGCTGACCCAGCTGCAGGTTCCTTCCTGAAAACTGCAGCAAAGCCTGGTTTGTGACGATGTCACAGGAAAGAGGGACAGGTGCAGCACTCTGCTTGACCACAGGAGGATTCTGGACGTCAATCACAGGTGGTTGGTGCAGGGAGGAGAGATGTCTGTTTCCCAGGACCTTGGGCAAAGGGAGATTTGGGTCCTGGGATGGGTCTCTGCTCAGCTTTCTCAGATGAGCACTTCAGGCAAGGAGAGGAAGTGTGTGTGCTCACCTGTAATCGAGGAAGGTGTCTGGTTTCAGGTCTCATGGGCAGGTGGATTCCTCATATGGCTCATTTTCCTGATGGTGTTCAAGGTGTAGTAGGTAGACCCTCTTGTCCCGGGCATCCTGGCTGTGCAAGAGCCCTGGGGCACCTTTTCCCTGGGGCTTTGGACCAGGAAATCGGAGGGAGTCAGTGGTGAAACCATCCGTGTAGGCCTCCGTTTCTGCCCTGCCGAGATGGACTGGTGACGGTGATAAGTTCTGTGGAAATATAGAGCAGGAGACAGGGCTGGCGTGCTGAAGGGGAGGTGGGGGTGGTGCTTGCTATTCACGTAGGGGCCAGGTGGGACTTCACTAGGGACGTGATCCTTGAGTCAAGATCTAAAGAAGGTGAGTGATATCACATCAAGCGCATTCTAAACAGAAGGGAAAGCATGTGCAAAGGCCCTGGGGCAGGAGCATACCAGGTATGTCCAGGAGCAGCAAGAAGGCCCTGTGGCCACAGGAGACAGCTTAGGACATGACCTCAGGGAGGGGACAGAGGGAGACAGAAAGCCACTGTAGGGCTGTGACCCCATGGGACCCTGTTTCACTGGGCCTTCCTGGCTACAGTGCTGAGAACAGATGACAGAGGGTTGAGGATGGGCAAGGGAGGTCCATGATGAAGCTTTTCCAGGAACTCAGGCAAGAGATGGGCTCCAGTGTGGGCCAGACAGGTGGCCTTGGAAGAAGTGGTTAGTCCTATTCTGAGTACGTTTTGAAGACGGAGCTCACAGGATTTGCCGATGGATTAGATATTGGGAGTGGCAGAAAGGAGGAATTGGGGTAACTCCCAGCTGTGGTTTGTTGTCCTGAGGAAGGGGAAGGAGGAGGTTTCTGGAGGTAGGAGGTCATCTGTGTTCCCCGTGCTGAGGAAGGTGCCTCTCACGGTGGATCTGCTGATGTGTGTGTCCGGGAGAACATTTAACATCTCCCTCAGCAACTTTCAAGTACAAGTATCCCCCACTTTTTAAAAGTTCATGGTAAGACATTTGGCTTTTTTGAAAGATCTACGTCATTAGTCGGCTTCAGTAACAGGAAGAAACCTGAAGAGGATTTCCCTCCTATGAAAGAAGTCGAAAAATGAGCATCGCGTTCAACATCTGTTTTGCTGGGAGCCACTGCAGAGGCGGCCTGCACCCCAACCAGCTCCTTCCTGGGAACTGCTCTCTGCGTCCAGCCCCCAGCGCTTTGTATTGTGTCTGTGAGCATATGCTGTGCTTTATCTCCATTTATTTTGGGCATCCATTAGGAAGTTGTGTCCTGAGGCCTAGGAAAAGCCAAAGAGAAGTCGTTTCTGGAGTGTGAGCACGCTCACTATTTTTTCTGTATAAATGAATGGTAATTCCTCCTTTGGTTTACACCATTTTTGCTGTGAAAGGTTTCCTAGGAACACTGTACTTTCAAATAGCGGGCAGACCTGTACCCCATCCTGCAGGGTTAGCTTTAGTCTCCATGCTGCACAAAACGTTCCATGACTTACGCATTTTATCACTCAAACATGTGCCTTTGAACACCTTCCCCCATCCCCCCCCATCCCCGAATCTGGCAACCACCAACCTGTTCTCAGTATCTATGCGCTCAGTATTTTTGTTTCCATGTGGAATGTCCATGACAGCATCTGGTATTTGTCTTTCTGTGTCTGAGTTACTTAGCATAATGCTCCCAAGGTCTCTGTTTCTATGTCTGGTTACTGTGAATAATGCTGCAGTGAACATGGCAGTGCATCTGTCTTTTCGAGGTAGTGTTTTTGTGTTCTCCAAATAAATCCACTCAGTAGAGCAATTACTGGGTCATGTGGTAGTTGTATTTATTTTTTCAGGAACCTCCATACTGTTTGTCACAGTGGCTGCACCAGTTTACATTCCCACCAACGGTGCACAGGGTCCCCTTGTCTACACACCCTTGACCACACCTGGTGTCTGTCTCTGGGACGATTGCCGTCCCTACAGTTGTGAGATGATAGCTGATTGCGGTTTTGACTTAGGTTTCCCTGACGATGATTAGTGACGTTGAACAACTTTTTCTGTGTCTGTTGGCCATGTGGGTGCCAGCTTAGGAAAGTATCTATTCACATATTCTCCCCATTCTTTATACAGGTCTTTTTTGTTTGTTTCTTTTGATTTGTAGGAGTGTTTTGTGTATTTTGGATATTAGCCTCTTTTCACACATATGATTTGCAGATTGTTTTTTCTCATTGGGTAGGTCGCCTTTTAAGTTTTGACGGTTTCTTTTGCCATGTAGAAATTTCTGTTTGATGTCGTTCCACTTGTTTATTTTTGCATTTGTTGCCTTTGGTTTTGATGTCCGGTCTAAAAGACTCTTTGCCAAAACCAATGTGGAGAAACTTACTACCTGTGTTTTCTTCTCGGAGGTTTATGGGTTCAGGTCTTATATTCAAGTCATTCATCCATTTAAAATTTTTGTGTGTGCTGTAAGAAAGTGATCCAGTTACATTCTTCTGCATTTAGTGTCCAGTTTTCCAGTACCGTTCACTGAAGAGACAGTCCTTTCCCCATTGTAGATTTTCCGCTCCTGTGTCGTAAGGTAAGACCATATATGTGTGGGTTAGTTTCTCAGGTTTCTTTTTCTTCTTCCTCTCCTCCTCCTCTTCTCTTCCCCTTCCTCCTTCCCCTTCCTCTTCCCCTTCTCGTCCTTCTCCTCCTCCTTCATTTTTTTGTTTTACAGTTTATTTTTTGGGAAAGTATTTTTCCTGGTGGAATATATGCAGTGTGGACTTTATTGATTACATGTTCATACTATTTGTTAGGACATTTCTCTGACATATGTGCTTTTGTAAATGAGTTGCGGGATCTATAGCTTTCAACAGGTTTAACATTTGGGCAGAACTACTCAATAAATGTTATATTCTTCCATCAGATAAGGGATTGTGTCTGATTGTCTTTTGTGATGCAATCAGTTGTGATGATTGATATCTCTGTTTCCTTTTCCGTGATAGGTTTATTAAGGTGATTTTAATATTTCTTAAAAACATGGACTCTAAATCATCCTTATTTAATAATATATATTTATATAAAACAAGTTTAAGGAAATGAATTTATTGGCATCAGCTGTTGAAACAGGACATAAATATTAATTCCCATTCAGAGTTAAAAATAATTATATCAGAACTAAGTTTAAATATACCTTTAATGTACCGACCCTATGAATAAACTTTGCCAAAAGTGCTATGATTATCATTTTCTGAGCTTTCTCTTCTGTTCCATTGACCTGTGTGTCTGTTTCTAGGCCAGTACCATACGGTTTCGATGACTACAGCTTTGTAATGTAGCTTGAAATTTGGGAGTGTGGTGACTCCTGCTCTCTTCTTCTTTCTCCCGATTGCTCTGGGTATTTGGTGTCTTTTGTGATTCCATACGAATTTTAGGACTGTTTTCTATTTCTTTGAATAATGCCACTGGAATTCAGATAGGGATTTCATCACATCTGTAGATTGCTTTGGTTGCGATGGACATGCTAACATGATTACTCTTTGGTTAATGAGCATGGCGTATGCTTCCATTTATTTGTGTCGTCCTCCGTTTCTTTGACTCATACATCCCCCGTCAACATACCCGTGTTTTTCCTTCCTTTTCCACCATGTGTTCAGTGTACCAGGTCTTTCTCATTCTTGGTTACTTTTAATCCTAGAATTTTTTTTTTCTTGATGCAATTGTAAATGGCATTGCTTTCTTATTTTCTCTTTGTGAAGGTTTGTCATCAGTACACAGAAATGCAACAAGTTGGGGCACCTGGGTGGCTCAGTCAGTTAAGCGTCTGCCTTTGGCTCAGGTCATGATCCCGGGGTCCTGGGATCGAGACCCACACTGGGCTCCCTGCTCAGTGGGGAGTCTGCTTCTCCCTCTCCCTCTCCATCTCCTACTCACCCTGCTTGTGCTGTCTCTCTCTCTGTGTCAAATAAATAAATAAAATCTTGAAAAAAAAGAAATGCAACAGGTCTCTGTGTATTGACTTTGTATTCTGCAGCTTTACTGAATTTGTTTATTCTAACAGTTTTTTGGTGGAATCTTTAGGGACTTCTATATATAGTATTAGGTCATTTGCAAATACTGACAGTTTTCCTATTTGGATTTCATCTTTTCTTTTTCTTTCTTTTTTTCTTTTTGTCTAATTGCTTTGGCTAGGGCTTTCAATACTGTGTTGAATGAAAGTGATGAGAGTGGGCATCTTTGCCTTGTTTTTGATCTTAGTGGAAATGTTTTCAGCTTTTCACCCTTGAATATGATATCAGCTGTGAGCTTTTCATATATGGACTTTTTTGTCTTGAGGTATGTTCCCTCTCTACCCAGATGGTTTAGGGTTTTTATCATACATGCATATTGAACTTGTCAAGTGTTCTTGTTGAGGTACAGCTGAATGTGGGGGTTCGCTGGGATAGGCATGCAGATCTCTCCAGGTCATAGACCTTTCCGTAGTTGCAAATGGCGCGGGATCCTTCTGGGAGGCAGCCTGAGTCCTCTCCTATTACTCAGGTGTCTCCAGTGCCTGGGGCTTTGTATCCAGGACTCTGGGGACAAACCCATCAGAACCCAAGCCAGGGTTAGGGTTTGGGACTAGGGGCATAACAGGTCCGATCTGCTAGCACTGTGGCAGGCTTTCCAGGGGACTGAGTTGAGGGCGTCGATCAGGATGAATGTCAGGCCAGGGATTTTGGCCAGGGTGCCGCTGAAAGTGGGGGTTCGGTAGGATGGGCATACGGAGTTCCCAATGGCGAGGTTTCCTTCTGTGTGGCAGTCTGCGTCCTCCGGTATTGCTCAGTTGTCCCCAATCCCTGGAGTTTAGAGGAAGGCCTCTGGGGACAGACTCTTCAGAAGCCAAAATAGGGTTAAGGTTAGGGCTTAAGTGCATGGTAGGCCCGATCTACCAGGACTGTGGCGAGCTTCCCAGGGGGTGTGTTGTGGGCGTGGGTCAGGGTGAGTGCCCGGCCGAGGATTTTAGGCCCGACTGCTGAATGTGGGAGATTGATGGGGTGGGCATGCAGGTTTCTCTTGCCCTGAATGCTTTCTGGAGTCCAAATGGCGAGGTTTCCTTCTGGGTGTCAGGTTGAGTCTTCTGATACTTCTCAGGTGGTCTCAATTCCTGGGGCTTTGGAAACAGGCCTCTGAGGACCGACTCCTGAGAAGCAAACCTAGGTTACAGTTAGGGCCTAGGGGCTTGGCAGGCTGAATCTACGGGCGCTATGGCTAGCTTCCTGGGGGTCTGAGTTGAGGGCATGGGTCAGGGTGAGTGTGAAGCTCATGGTTTGCGGCCAGGGGGCCAATGAAAGTGCATGTGCGCTTTAATGTGCATGCAGTGTACTCCTGCTATGAAGCCTTTCCGGAGTTCCACATGGCGCATTTTCCGTTTTAGTGGCAGGCTGAGTCCTCTGGTACTGGTCAGGTGTCCTAAATACTGGGGATTGGAGCCAGGCCTCTGGGGACAGACCCCTCAGAAGCCTCCATAGGATGACGGTTAGGGCCTGGGGGCATGGCAGGCCCAAAGTGCCGGCGCTGTGGCGAGGTACGGGTGGTTTGACTTAAGGGCGTTCATCAGGATGAGTGTCAAGCTCATGGATTTCGGGCAAGGGGCCGATGATACTGGGGGTTCGCTGGGCTGGGCATGCAGTATCCTTGTGCTCTGAATGCTTTCCGGAGTTCCAAAAGGTGTGTTTTCCTTCTGGGCGACAGGCTGAGTCTTCTGGTCTTGCTCAGGGGTCCGCATCTCAGTGGGTTTGGAACCAGACTTCTGCGGACAGACCCCTCAGAACTCAAATTAGGGTTAGGGTTAGGGCCTCCGGTCATTTTGGCCCAGATCTGCCCATGCTGTGCGAGCTTCCCGGGGCTCTGAGTTGAGGGCGTGGGTCAGGATGAGTGTTAGGCTCAGGGTTGGCCTCCAGGGGGCCCCTAAAAGTGCAGTTTCACTTGGATGGGCATGCAGATTTCTCCTGCTATGAGTGCTTTCCGGAGTTCCAAATGGTGGGGTTTCCTTCTGGGTGGCGGCCTGAGTCACTCGATACTGCTCGGGTGTCCCGAATCCTTGGGGTTGTGCAGCCAGGCTCTGGGGACAGACTGCCCTAACCTAGGGTTAGGCTTAGGGCTTAGGGGCATGACAGGCCTGATGTGCCAGCCCTGTGATGAGCTTCCCGGGGTCTGAGTTGAGGCCGTGGGTCAGGGGGGAGTGTCAGGCTCAGGGATTACAGCCTGCGCACGTTGAACTTGGGGTTCGTTGGGATGGACCGGCACAGTTTGCTGCTCTGAATGCATTCTGGAGTTCCAAATGGCATGTTTTCCTTTTTAGTGGCAGGCTGAGTCCTCTGGTACTGGTCAGGTGTCCGAAATCCCTGGGGCTTTGGAGCCAGGCTCTGGGGACAGACACCTCAGAAGCCTTCATAGGGTGACGGTTAGGTCCTGAGGGGCACGACAGGCCCAACCTGCCAGCACTGTGGCCTGCTTACCGGGGGTTCGTCTTGAGGGCGGGTCAGGTTGAGTGTCAGGCTCAGGGTTGGCCGCCAGAGGGCGCCAAATTTGCGCGTGTGCTGGGATGGGTATTCAGAGTTCTATTCTGAACGGTTTCTGGAGTTCCAAGTAGTGTGTTTGAATTCTTTTTGGCAAGCTGAGTCCTCTGGTGTCGCTCAGTTATTGCCATCCCCGGGGCTTTGGAGCCAGGCCTCTGGGGACAGAAACTCAGAAGCCAAGCGAGCGATTGGTTTAGGGCCTAGGGGCATGGCAGGCCCGACGTGCGAGCACTGTGGCCTGGTTACCGGGGGTTTGTCTTGAGAGCGGGGGACAGGTTGAGTGTCAGGCTCAGGGTTTGTCATCAGAGCGCACAAAATTTGTGAGCTCCCTGGGATGGGCATTCAGAATTCTCCTGCTCTGAAAGCTTTCCGGAGTTCCCAGTGGCGCGGTTTCCTTCTGGGTGGCAACCTGAGTCCCTTGATAGTGCTCGGGTGTCCCGAATCCTTGGGGATTTGTCGCCAGGCTCTGGGGACAGACCGCTCAGAAACCAACCTAGGGTTAGGATTAGGGCTTCGGCATGACAGGCCTGATGTGCCCGCGCTGTGATGAGCTTCCCGGGGTCTGAGTTGAGGCCGTGGGTCAGGGGGGAGTGTCAGGATCAGGGATTGCGGCCTGGGCACGTTGAACTTGGGGCTCGTTGGGATGGACCGGCACAGTTTTCCTGCTCTGAATGCTTACCAGAGATCCGAATGGCACGTTTTCCTTTTTAGTGGCAGGCTGAGTCCTCTGGTACTGGTCAGGTGTTCCAGATCCCTGGGGCTTTGGATCCAGGCCCCTGGGGACATACCCTTCAGAAGCCTCCGTAGGGTTACGGTTAGGGCCTAGGGGCACGGCAGGCCTGCCCTGCAAGCACTGTAGCATGCTTTTGGGGGTTTGTGTTGTGGGCGTGGGTTAAGTTGAGTGTCAGGCTCAGGGTTCGCCGCCAGAGGGCGCCAAATTTGTGCGTTCCTTGGGATGGGCATTCAGACTTCTCCTGTTCTGAATGCTTTCCGGAGTTCCAAGTAGTGCGTTTGAATTCTTTTTGGCAAGCTGAGTCCTCTGGTGTCGCTCAGTTATTGCCATCCCTGGGGCTTTGGAACCAGGCTTCTGGGGACAGAAACTCAGTAGCCAACCTAGGGATACACTTACGGCCTAGGGTCATTTCAGCCCTGATCTGCCCACGCTGGGGCAAGCTTCGGGGGGCTGGGGGCCTGAGGTGGGAGGGTGGGTCAGGGTGAGTGTCAGGCTCAGGGTTTGCGGGCAGGGAACCGTTGAAAGTGGCATTTCGCTGGGATGGGCACGCAGAGTTCTACTCTGAAACGTTTGGCCCGAGTTCCAAATGGTGCGGTTTCCTTCTGGGAGACTGAATCGTCTGGTATTGCTCAGGTGCCCCCAAGGTTAGGGTTAGGGTTAGGGTTAGGGTTAGGGTTAGGGTTAGGGGTTAGGGTTAGGGTTAGGGTTAGGGTTAGGGTTAGGGTTAGGGTTAGGGTTAGGGTTAGGGTTAGGGTTAGGGTTAGGGTTAGGGTTAGGGTTAGGGTTAGGGTTAGGGTTAGGGTTAGGGTTAGGGTTAGGGTTAGGGTTAGGGGTTAGGGTTAGGGTTAGGGTTAGGGTTAGGGTTAGGGTTAGGGTTAGGGTTAGGGTTAGGGTTAGGGTTAGGGTTAGGGTTAGGGTTAGGGTTAGGGTTAGGGTTAGGGTTAGGGTTAGGGTTAGGGTTAGGGTTAGGGGGTTAGGGTTAGGGTTAGGGTTAGGGTTAGGGTTAGGGTTAGGGTTAGGGTTAGGGTTAGGGTTAGGGTTAGGGTTAGGGTTAGGGTTAGGTTAGGGTTAGGGTTAGGGTTAGGGTTAGGGTTAGGGTTAGGGTTAGGGTTAGGGGTTAGGGTTAGGGTTAGGGTTAGGGTTAGGGTTAGGGTTAGGGTTAGGGTTAGGGTTAGGGTTAGGTTAGGGTTAGGGTTAGGGTTAGGGTTAGGGTTAGGGTTAGGGTTAGGGTTAGGGTTAGGGTTAGGGTTAGGGTTAGGGTTAGGGTTAGGGTTAGGGTTAGGGTTAGGGTTAGGGTTAGGGTTAGGGTTAGGGTTAGGGTTAGGGTTAGGGTTAGGGTTAGGGTTAGGGTTAGGGTTAGGGTTAGGGTTAGGGTTAGGGTTAGGGTTAGGTTAGGGTTAGGGTTAGGGTTAGGGTTAGGGTTAGGGTTAGGGTTAGGGTTAGGGTTAGGGTTAGGGTTAGGGTTAGGGTTAGGGTTAGGGTTAGGGTTAGGGTTAGGGTTAGGGTTAGGGTTAGGGTTAGGGTTAGGGTTAGGGTTAGGGTTAGGGTTAGGGTTAGGGTTAGGGTTAGGGTTAGGGTTAGGGTTAGGGTTAGGGTTAGGGTTAGGGTTAGGGTTAGGGTTAGGGTTAGGTTAGGGTTAGGGTTAGGGTTAGGGTTAGGGTTAGGGTTAGGGTTAGGGTTAGGGTTAGGGTTAGGGTTAGGGTTAGGGTTAGGGTTAGGGTTAGGGTTAGGGTTAGGGTTAGGGTTAGGGTTAGGGTTAGGGTTAGGGTTAGGGTTAGGGTTAGGGTTAGGGTTAGGGTTAGGGTTAGGGTTAGGGTTAGGGTTAGGGTTAGGGTTAGGGTTAGGTTAGGGTTAGGGTTAGGGTTAGGGTTAGGGTTAGGGTTAGGGTTAGGGTTAGGGTTAGGGTTAGGGTTAGGGTTAGGGTTAGGGGTTAGGGTTAGGGTTAGGGTTAGGGTTAGGGTTAGGGTTAGGGTTAGGGTTAGGGTTAGGGTTAGGGTTAGGGTTAGGGTTAGGGTTAGGGTTAGGGTTAGGGTTAGGGTTAGGGTTAGGGTTAGGGTTAGGGTTAGGGTTAGGGTTAGGGTTAGGGTTAGGGTTAGGGTTAGGGTTAGGGTTAGGGTTAGGGTTAGGGTTAGGGTTAGGTTAGGGTTAGGGTTAGGGTTAGGGTTAGGGTTAGGGTTAGGGTTAGGGTTAGGGGTAGGGTTAGGGTTAGGGTTAGGGTTAGGGGTTAGGGTTAGGGTTAGGGTTAGGGTTAGGGTTAGGGTTAGGGTTAGGGTTAGGGTTAGGGTTAGGGTTAGGGTTAGGGTTAGGGTTAGGGTTAGGGTTAGGGTTAGGGTTAGGGTAGGGTTAGGGTTAGGGTTAGGGTTAGGGTTAGAGGTTGGGTTAGGGTTAGGTTAGGGTTAGGGGTT